>NC_089531.1:15849787-16149787 GCF_963924715.1 Thunnus thynnus | reverse complement strand
GTCATTTTTAGACATTTTAATGCAGAAAAGTTACATACTGGGCCTTCAATACATTGTGAAAGTGTTAGTACAGTATTTCCCCCAGTATATTAAGACATCCTACATCACAAGTCTGAATGGGTCAGATGTGTAGTTTTAACCACTAACCTAAAAAAAATATCAACAAACCCCAACCACCACCCCCCCCGCCTATCAAACCTCTCACCATCAATTAGCCTCAAAACCCAACAACACACAATCTTTTTGAGTGAAAAGATGCTTTTCTTCCCCTTCCCCTTTCAGCCTTTGGTTTTTGAGGCGAGCGCCCAGTCAGCTTGGTTTAATGCTACATGACGTGCCATTAGCTCTGCCAGCGATTTGCCTGAGAT
The DNA here is from genome assembly GCF_963924715.1 of Thunnus thynnus. Classification (NCBI taxonomy): domain Eukaryota; kingdom Metazoa; phylum Chordata; class Actinopteri; order Scombriformes; family Scombridae; genus Thunnus; species Thunnus thynnus. Next base: position 16,149,419 of record NC_089531.1, on the reverse strand, counting down.
GGATAGCTGAGTGCATTTGCAACCTGACAGGACACGCTACCTAACTGAAGACTGTTGCTGAAAGGGTGGGGGGGCGGGGGGGAGTGAACAGAGGTAGTGTAACCCTTTTAACCATTTACACTTAAAGCAAGAGGACTGGTGGTGTGGGGAGGGGGCAGACGATTTGTGTGTGCATGTGGGTCAAGGGTGGGGTCATTTTGAGTGAGAGCATGCAAAATTCATGTTGTTTCAGGCCACCAAGCATGAACAAAATACACCTGTCATAACTGCCATCATTAATGTAACCCACATAGACTTACAGTATAAACATTACACTATATTTTTTCTCTGAAATTGAACCCTTAGCTAACAGGCAAACAAAAATTCAAACACTCAACGGTTGATTGTGCAATAATAATAACCTTCCAGTTTCTGCAGATGATGAATATATAGCATCTCCAAACGACAGTGTAATTAAAACGTGCTCCCTAGAACTGACTCCTTTCTTCAATGATCGGATTTGAAGGTGAAAAATCTTTCTCTTCCAGAGACACGGTGGTAGTAATAATTGGTATCAGACTGGATCAGATAAAAGTTAAGTCTTAATTAAATGTAATCATGTGTATGGTTTTTAGAGGGCATGCAGTATACATAAATTTAAAATAGCAGGTGAATGGAAAAGGCAAGTTAACAATATAATTTCTGAGTTGACTGCACCTTAGTGATGGTTCATTACTACCACTGTTGATTAAATTGGAGGCTATTTACTAGATTGCTTTCATAGATTTCTCCAATGTCCATTTTCCCCCTATAAGTTCTAAATAAGTAAATAAAAAAGTTGTTTGCATGGTTTGTATTAGTTTGGCTGAAACACTCTTATCGCTTGAGATATTATCTTTGAAACTAAATGGAAGAGAGAGTCCAGGGTACCTAATATGGATTGGCTCTACAAGGCATTCCCATGGATTCATTGAACCTGCAACAGCTTCTCTGTTCTTGGTCATGAGACAATGCAAGGTCCCTCTTTAGAAGAGGACGAGCCAGTAATCCCAGCAGCAAAACAGTGGACACACACACACTGCTATATTTGAGGTTTGGTCACACTGACCTGAACTCCATGACCTTTGCCCTAGAACTAGAGTAACCCTGAAACATGCAAGGGCCACTGTGCCACTGAACATCAACTAACATCTGCTAATGCTCTGCTAGTGGATTTACAGCAACATCAATTACAACAGCAGTGAACTGGTTTGAACTCAGTGCTGCTGATCATTCTGTTTCTAATGAGATATTTAAGAACTGTGTAGTCAATGAGGACATGTTCATCTTTAGAGCTAAAGCCAGATGACACATCATCCCCATGATTCAGTCATGGTTTCCTAATAGATTCACTACTCTTTGTTTGCATCATACACATTCTCTAGTGTGTGACGGTTGCCATGCATAAAAATGGCTTTATATAGCAAGACATGGCAGAATTTTTGACACATCAGTTATTGTGCAATAGAAACTGCCATGAATTTCTCAAACCTTGCAACTAATACACCAGATGTTGTATTTGTAAATGAGCACAAGGCAGCTGTTTGTTTTGGAGGTGGGCTATACTGAGTTTGGAGGAGGTATGAGCCAGTTGCAGCTTGGTTATTAGTCCATTTACTGACAGTGAGGGAACTACAGATGTCAAATGTATACAGTAACAGGCATGTTAAAATGTCTGTACATGTGTGCTTGAGTGTGTATTTTAGTGTGGTGCAAGTGCGAGTAGGTCTCATGCGCGTGTATCTGCTGACCTACAACAAGTCTCAGCTTTATCAACATGACCCAAAGGCTATCTGTGTTTTATTTTCCTGGAAGTGATCATTTGTGGTTTTGCACCAACTTTTTCTGTTTATTTGGTGCTGATGTCGAAACAGAAGCGTCAATTTTCATCAGAATGATCAATCAAAAGCTGGACCCATCCACTAGTGCAAAGATTTGCATTGCAAAAGCGCTCTTTCAATCCCCGAATCACAACATAGAAACTCAAGTCCTCTCTCCCATAAACACCCTATGATCTAATTCTCGGAAACCTTGCACAAGGCTGCTAAGAAGCTGCTGGATTTGCAGGTTTCTATTTGAACTTTTTGCAAAGGTTTTTCTCCGTCCTAAGTGTGTTTGCCAAGCGCAACACATGATTAGAGTCCACCAATAGTAATACTGCTCAGTCCCCTCTGGTCCAGCTTTGGAGAAGAGATTTGTAGGGTTTATATTGTTGTTGTTTACTTCTAATCTTATAAAACCGAGGCACAGTTTCATAATACCTCGTAAAAGTAGTAAGCTTGTGTCCTGTACTCATTTATATGGTTTTCTGTTTGTAAGCCCCACTAGACCGAAAAAGAAAGGTTTTGAGCAAATGTGGCTCGGCTCAGGCTGTTTAGTTTTCTCTGAGAATTACCTTCAGCTGCACAGACAGTGAAAGATTTGTAACTTGCACCAGAGTCACTTTTTCATTTTTGGCTCTCATGTTTTTGAGCCATCATTTTTGGTAAATAGATGAAAATCATGAAGCTGTGAGCTAGTTTTCTCTGTGAAAGAAATAAAACATATAATAAATATAATAATGATAATAATAATAATAATACAAAAATCCAGTTTTTCCTTTGTTCCTGATATGGTGCATGTAGCTCATGTCGTTTTCAGCATTGGGGAAATTATTCAACAGCTCTTTTAGCCAAGTGTAAGTACTCCAGTGTTTCTTAGGAGAGAAAAGTCCAGTCTTTCAAACCAAGGTGCCATGAGTCATGGAAGATTTCCAGCCTGATCCTCAACACTGGTGCATGACTCAGTGTGAGCTGGATCTGACTAAAATATGTCAGTGTCTGTACATCCTTTAAGAGAACAGATATCCAGAGGTTAATTAAGGGTTGTTATGTCTAGTTTTGGTTACAGAAAAAAATGCTGAAATTAACTAAAGTGCTTTAGTCCAAAAAAAAAAAAAAATATATATATATACATATATAGTTCTGCCCCTGACATTAAAAGATCAGGTCTATTATAGTGCAGTAAGTGCTACTATATAATGTCAGACTATGCTATTAACAAATAATACCTCAGTAGGTAGCATTTTTGCAATTTTGTATCAACAGAAAGACAAGCGTCATGATCACTGATTTGACTTCAATGAGGCCTTTCAGTTCCCCGGGGTATTTGTTTAATCTTTTCAATTGATCTTATAATTTGCATTCAGCTGAAAAGCTTTATGTACTGCAAGCTATTCTTCAAGTATGCAATGAGATGCAGTAAAACCAGATTCTATTCACAGCTAATGACTTAAAATTAATACACATACAATTCAGGATTTCAATGAAACTATTCACATATTTTGTGCCAATATGAGTGTCTCTTTGAGAGGGTAGCTTTCTGTGAACCCCATCACAATCCCATAATAGTTATTATAAGTTAATATTTGGGGTTTTCAGAATGCTGTTATAAAAGAATCCACCATCCTGTCCAGGAAAACATTCACTTGGGGGAGATGAAGGGAAGAGAGGGGCCGATATTTAAAAAAACTGTCATCTCTTATTTGGCCAGCTCCAATAACTGGTTGGCACTTGTGCTCTCTTCTCCCCTGCTGCGTTATCGGGGGAATCACTCAATTATTGAACCAATGTTGTGTTGTTTTGTAGCTCTGTGTGTGTTTATGTGTGTGTGTGTGTGCGCATAAAGCCGTGCACATTTACTGGACACAGACCTGGTTGGATGTGAGTACGGTATCTCTGTATGTGTGTGTTTGAGGTGGGCTGAAAGAAACTGCAGTAATTTCACACAGCTAGAACTGTGCGCCTGCCCCACTTTCAGTCTTTTAATCATGTATAGACACTCGGGGCACTCGTGTGTGTGTGTGTGTGTGTGTGTGTGTGTGTGTGTGTGTGTGTGTGTCTTTCTGTGTGTGTGTGTGTGTACCCGTGTGTGTACTGTATCTGTGTTAAGCGGAGTGTGAGTGAGGGTTTTGGTACTGTAAGTGTCAGAAGAGATTGCGCTTAGAACTCTGTGACCCGAGACTACCCTTTGTGTGTGTGTGTGTGTGTACTTTCCAATGCATGTGTCTTTTCTTCAAGATAGAAAGGCATAATTGGACATAATCAAACACTCATAAAAGAACAGCAACATTATATTTATATAGATTATGTGAATGTTAAGGATATGCAACAATGCTAATGGTTTTATGCTAAAAAACAGACCTCTTCTTTAGGACAGGATGAGTGATATGAGTCTTAAAATTCAACATTTATAATTACTCTAAAGTTCAGTAAATTTAGATGTCAAATTTCATTTTGTTGCGGCCATCAACAACTAATTAGAATCTCTATGGGAAGAGGCGTGTGTGTGTTTGTGTAAGCTCACGTTTTATTTGTTGGCCCCTCGAACATTGTAATCTCAGTATGACCTTGTAGCAGTTTGTAGCCCCATGGTGGCCATCCCTGTGACTAACACCCAGTCTAACAAGCTGCCACAAGCAGCTGCACCATTGTACTTGACAAGAACACAGTATAATATATAGTTGGGGCAGCCAGCTTCAGCATCTCCTCTTTTTAGATGAAATAGGTTGTATTTTGTAACATATTCTTCACATCGGTATCAAAAGTGCATTAAATAATTTTAACTAGACACTCTTATTTCAGGGTGAAATAATAATTGTTATATGTGGCGGTAAAACCCTGGAAGTAACTGAGTCATGGATTCTCTTGAAAGATTAGTAAGAGGAAGGAGGAACTGAAAGAGGAGTTAAGTTCTGGGAGTTGCTCCTTACAAGATGCAGTTTGTTTGCGAGCACACGTTGCACTTACAAAATGATAAAAAATCACATGAGGTTTGGTTGAGTCAGAATTATTTCTACAGCACATTTAAAAACAACAGAGGTTGACCAAAGTGCTTTACAGGAAAATGTAAAATACAATGAAATAATTAAAACAAAACAAAATAAATAAGCGAAGTGGTGATCTCGCTCTTACTATTTCTTCCCTCAGATGAAATCAAACATTTGTGATTTTCCGTCCTTCTAGACAGTCATCATGGTTAGTTCAGTAGAGAGTGAAACTGCTAAATTGACCATTTTCATCAACCCGATTTAAATAATTACTATTACTATTTGTTATTGTTTACTACAATCTGCCAGGGGCATTTTCTCGTGGCTCTTTGTGTGTAGCTGCGGTGAGAAGAGAGGTCACACTAGACGTGTTTGAGCTTGGCCCCTGGAGCTAGGACAGCAGTGCTGTACATCTCGTGCCTGTCAAGTATTGACAGCGTAGCTCACTATGGAATGCTAACAGCCAGGCAGGGCGTGGCCACACTGTGTTTGCTGCTCTGACCCTGTGACCTTGGTTATATAACTGGTTGTCAGTCTTTTGTAGAGGCGAGAGGGAACAACTTTTTATGATGTGTCATGTGGCTGACACAACAGTGACGTAACCTAAAGTCACAAGAACCAACTACGCTGACCTGAAATGCCACATTACTCTCTATGTTATTCAACTCTTGTACTCGGATCACCAAAGGAGCAAGTATTTTTATGAATGTTTTTTGGTGATTGTGCGGATATAGCACGTATGCATTCACACTTTTCCAGAGGCCAGTGAGGGCATGGTATACAAACACATATGCACATAAATATACACACAGCACTAGCAGTGAAGGTTAAACAAAGATAACCAGACTTTATTTGGGTTAAGGGCAGTGCAGCACGTTGGAAGTGAGCCATGACCTGATCCACACTAACACACACACACACACACACACACACACACACGTACAGTCCAGTACACACACCTGTCAGTGGTGGCGCCTGCTCATTCCTCTTTGTGGTAGTCTCCCTGTTCCTTTGTCCTCTCTGTCTTGGTCATCAAACTTTGTAGCAGGATCTCAAGGGACAGCTGGTGGGGCAGTGTGAGCACCTGTGCTTTGTGTGTGTGTGTATCTTTATGTGTGTGGCTATGCTTATCAGTGGGGTTGGGAGGGGGTACCTGCAGTGTCCTGGCCAAGTGTCTGTGTATGTGTGCTTGTGTGTGTGCGTGTTAAGTGTGTGTATGTAAGCACCTGTGCTGCCAGCAGGAACCTGCCACATCTATGGTGCTTCATGACGTATGCTGGTGACTTCCTAAGGTCGTACTGTGAGCCCCATAATAACTATTATCCTCTAAAAGTCGACTCACCTGTGTGTCCAGAGAAATACATTTAAATAATTAGTGCATTACAGATGCACAAATCACTGTGCGCGCTATTTTTAACTGACATATTTTCTTTATTTTAACTGATAGTTGAACATTTGTGAAAACAAATGGAAAAATTGTTTACCCGGCCACAAAGAGCTTCCCCAACCGGCTCAGTATTACAGTATGTGAGTGTCAGTTCAATGTCAGCACAGCCCTGAGGGCTGGCCATGCAAAGACTCTTCTGATGTGTGCTTCATGTCGCCTGATCTGCCAAAACACAATTACAGCATGAGTCAAGTTTTTTGCTCATTTGCAATATTTCCTTTCCTTTAAAGGTTACTCTTCTTACACCATTCAAAAAGCAACAAGAAATCATTGTGAAGGAGAAGCCAGTCATTGTAAAACAAGACGATTCAAGTTTCTGCCCCTGGGTGTCTTTATTATCAGACATTTACATTTTCGTCTTCAAAGTTAATCTCTCTCTGCCAATAGCTTTGTGTATGACCCACTTTCTATCAATCACCACTCAGTCAAGTGAATAAGATTTGCCTTCAAACAAAGAGGCAGTTTTTAGTTTTTTTTGTGATTTGTTTGTCTAATTTTCAACGTAAAAGACAATTCTGAGATCTTTCTATCGTCTCTCTGATCCATGAATATATGCATGCAGTTTCTGGAAGGTGCTGCTGCAGCGTAATCTGCCAAGAGGGCCGAATATTTTCTGTCCTTAACCAGTGAACTTTAACTTACATAAGCGATCAAGCCATCAAAATGAAACAGCCTTCTCACCACAGTTAAAAGCATGACAAGGAAGAAAAAGAGAACAGGTTGACTTGTCATTCAGCACACTGACAGGAAAGAAACTGCGGGGGCGAGTGAGACTAAAAGTTAGTGTCAAGGAGTTGAATGAGGCGTCATGAAACCTGCTCTTACAGCTGCAGCTCGTACATGTGTCCTTGCTCTAATACTGTGGTAAAACGTTCGTAATCCGGCCATTATACCTGTCGCCTGCCTTGCTGTCAGATTACTGCTGGAGAGCACGTCTGTCTCATTAGGGCTGTTTACCGGCCTTGTACACTAAGTGTTTGGGGGTGAAATGAAAACATTTCCGTACGTAATTTTAATAGTTGGTCAGCTGATTTTAATTTGTGCCTTTATCTCATACCAAAAGGGCCCTTGAGCCCTTCTGTTGGGCCCAAATTTCCCTCAAGTGTGTTTTTATTTATTTCTGACCCTTAGAGATTCTGTGTGTGCCACTGCTAGACGAAACACATAAATAGATCTCCATAAATAGAATTACTCTGTGTAAAGATGACATTGAGAGCTCTCCATGTTAATGTTTTCCAGATTATGTGTGTGTATGTACAGTATGTAATGCATGTACATTATGCGTGTGAGAAAGACTTGGGAAGGATCAAAAGCAGTAGATTATCACTATGCATGCGTGGGCAGCATATATGTCTTTTGAACGTTTGGAATAAAATGTAAGTGGAAGAACGCGGTGTGTGTGTGTGTGTGTGTGTGCATGTGTACACCTTTGAAGATGTGTTTTAGTGTGTGTGTGTGTGTTCCCTGCAGGCCCCCCTCCCAGCATATTCTTCTTATCCCGGCGTTGGGATTTTAGGGGGCCGATCAAAGCCGGGCTCCCTGCGACTCCCGCGTCTCCAGGCTCTCTGCACTAACGCGGCTCGACTGAGGAATGCTGAGTAATTCCCTCAGGTGGCAGCTTCTGCTCTGATGTTCAGCATCAGCACACTCTGTCAGTCTCACTTACGCATGTTACTGTAGCTCCATACACACCTGTACAGGTAAACACTTAAAATACAAATACACCTATAGAAAAGTTATGTGTGGGTTATATACTCTTTGTTGCTCATTCAGTTGTTTTCTTTTCACTTTTTCACTCGTTTTTCTTCCTTTCATACACTCTTCTTCTATGTGGCACACACACATTGGAGCCTGCTCTGTGTTTTATTCCCTCTCGCTCACATTTCTGTCACGTGCCATGGTGATGTTGTTATGTTGTGATGTGTTGCCGTGGAGAATACTAGTATCAGAGAGGAGAGGAAAGGAAAGCAAGGGATTAGATTAAAAAAAAACAAGAGGAGAGAGAAAGAAATTAAAGAGAAAGTGAGGAGACCGAAGGAGAGAAAAGAGAAAAGTTCACAAAAGACTTTGGTTAATCTACATTAAAATCCTCTGGTTTTAAAGAAGTAGCAGCTGAAAATATTCTTCTTGACATTGACAACTCTAAAACTGATTAAAGAAATGTGGCTTAAAAAAGAACATCACCACTACTACTACTATCTCAGTCTAATAGTAAGAACCTTTTGTAACATCACAGACATTGTGTGAAGTAATATTATTACATGATTCAATTAAGCAGCTGTTAATATTTCATAAGGAGTGAAACGACATCAAGAGACCCACAATTAGGATCCACACCTGTGAATGCTTAAAAGAGGGGAGTCAAGAGAGTAAGTAAGTTATGTCAACCTAAAACCTCTGTAGCATTTTCCCCAAACAAAATATGCGCAGATGTTTTTTTATCTCCATTTGTCTCTTGTCTGTCTTATCTAAGTTGTGTACAAAGTGTCAGAGTGTCATTATCTATTTTAACTGCACCACTATCTACACTACCCACTGCAGTTATTGTGAAAGTTGCCAGCCATGCTGTTGAGTTGTCCCTGTGTTTATCAGCAGGAAAAAGCCTGGTCATCAGGTACACAGAAGCACACTTGGGCAGCTTTTAAGAGTGATGAACTTTAAACTTTGACCCGTAGTGCTGAAGGTTAGTGGGTGAGTTGCACAACGCGGAGGTAGTTCATGTTTCTCTTTGTGTCTCATCATATGTCTCTCTTTCCCACTCGCTCCTTTTCTCAATTTCAATTTTATTTACTTCAATAATAATTCACACATTGGCTAAAGCAGTAACATACTGTATAAGTAATTTAGATAATTATGAGGCCGTGTTTATGTTTGATGTGTGTGTAACAAATAAATAAAACATCATATAAATAAACAGGTCTTGAGAATAATTGTAACAGTGTTGTTCCAATGGCTTATATGTTATAATATTCAGTTATATGTTATAATATAACGTTAAATTAGAAGTTTTTCTAATGCTGTGCTGAATCAGCACTGATACCTGATACATTATTCAAAGACACTCATTATGAATGTGGTATATACATCTATTTCTGGCTTATTTCTGTGTATTTGTCCCTCTATAATCTAGTTTTTTTATGGCTAGTGAACTGGGTGCTATAGAGGGTATACAGGGTTCTTATTTGTTTTTGGGGGGTCATAATTATATCCCACTCATATATTGTATGAAGAGAAACGGGCTGGTGCAGATAGGGTTGAACTAACTAGCATATTATCATTGGCCACTTACTTGCTGGTCTGCCAATGTGCAGCCAGTGAACCCAGAGCCTGCAGTGCAACTCAAGAACTTTGCAACGCTGCACTTTCCTCAGTTCATGGAAGCCTACACTCATGACGCATTTTAAACCAGAAAAACAGCTTGTTTGTGGCAATGTATCTTTTGCAAAATAGCCAAGTGAAAGTCAGTTTTAATGGAATTCCCTTCTGAGGCCATATTGCCTTCTGGTGAGTTCATTCCATTTCTTTTATTCCAGGGTTTTTGTTTTTTTTTAGTTAAATACAAGGATACAAATAAAGAACAAAGGCAACATAAGGAAGGACATGTAGCCAAATTAAGCCCACAAGGGAGCTTGGAGTGTCCTCCTAGCCTCCTGAGAAAGATTTTAATGAATTTAATCAGATGAATAGAAGCAAAAAGCAAATAATGTGTGAAAACAGAGGTTAATATGTCACATGACTTGTGACAGAGACGTATAAAACCTCAATATAAGAGACAATTATGAAGAAGATAATAAAAAGTGCTCTGAATACCTAGAGAGTCCAGTTTCTTGAGTTTCTCTCTGTCTGTCTGTCTGTCTAGTAGCTGTGTGGATGTTATTGGTGATAACAGAAGCATTAGCCAGACAAGCTAGGTCAGGGTGTAATCCTGCAACAGATACCACTCTGCTCCTTGTTACACCAGCCACACACACACACACACACACACACACACACACACACACACACACACACACATACACACAAATGCTCAACCCACCTATGGCTCTGTGTTCTCTGTTGACAGCTGTGCTTGCTGTGTCTCCGAATATGTGTGTGTGTGTGTGTGTGTGTGTGTATGCATGCGTGCGGGTGTGTGCATGTGTGTCCATCCTTGTGTGTGTGACAGAGGGACAACAGGCAGGGGACCAATAGGAAAGCAGACTGAAAGGGGCAGGGCACACTTTCATAGATGCACATGGAGATGCGCACACACACACACACATTCATGCTGCCAGTATTATCGAGTGGCTCGTGCGGCAGACGGGGAACTCAATCCTTGGCTGCTGAGTAGGAGGAAAAACTTGCAAATGTGTGTGAGTGTGTGTACACTGTTCACAATTCAAAGCACCCTTTTCCTTGAATCAGAGGGACAAGGTGTACCCAGGTGAAAACTCTGCCCCCACATTGATTTCACCCCTCGAAAGATTCTACTTTTAAAAGTTTAAAATGGGGATTTGATTCACCTTTTATACAACTGAAATACATCATGGAAAGGAGAATTAGATGTGATGATCTCAATAGTGTTTCTGCAAGCATGTACTTAATGAGCTAGTTGTATTTTCATGTTTTTTTTAGTTTTGAGTGCACAGACAACTGGCAGTGAATATCTGCTTACTTATACTTTGATCAGACAGTTCCTGATTTTTGACATTTTAGGCTTTTACAGCTGATGTCCAACTTTAACGATGGCCTCCAGACATGTAAAATATATTAAAAAATACTATAAAAATAATATGAAAAAAATATGTCTAATCCCTCATTGAAAAATCCAAAATTGATGAAAATGCAAATAATTTCTAAAGCTTAACTGCTGGACAAAATCTGTTTCCTACTTCACTGAAAAGTCTAACCTCAGTTTATGTGCACTGGTTTCCACATCACACTTGTAGGTTGAATATTCGGACCACAATTAGCCTCCAAACTAGTTTGTTATATCACAAATCATGCTCATAGGCCCACTCCTATAAATCAGATGATGAGCACAGAGAAAATTTGAAATGACTGTGAAAACAGCAATTGTGAAACTCTGCACATATATCATGCAGTAAAGCTCAAACATCCAAGTGAAGTAATAATAATAAGCAAAACACGTTCTTGAGGCTTTAAGTGTAAATTGCATTGTATATTATTATAATATACTGTATATGGTTGATCTTAATTGAGCATTTTTAAAGCCATTTCTACTGGTGATGATTGTCTTTTGAATTCATATTCGGAAAACACACACACAGTAGAAACAAATGACAGTCACAAGTCAGGCAGTGTGAAATAGATAATAAACTGACCTTGTGTTTCAATCTAGCTGTGATACACACCAGTGCACTTTCTCATACACACTCAGTTTATTGTAAACATACAGTAGGCTATAGACTAACAATGTTAGGCTATTGCTAACATTGTATTATCAATGTTTCTGTGTGCGTATATACCCATCTGTGTTTCTCCCCTTCTGTTACTTGTGCAAGTGTTTCTATTGTTGTGGGTTTGCATGTGTGTGCGTGACTCTAAATACTGTAAGTACATTTGTATACAGTACTAGGTGCTTCACAGGTGTCACATGCCTCCGTGCTTGTGTGTATGTGTGCGTGTGTGTGTGTGTGTGTCTGTTGAGTCTGTCAACTTAATACAAACAAGAAAAAGTGTACTTTAGTACACTATCAGTTTCTGTCCCCAAGGCCTGTTTGTCACATGATCAACTGACCTGATTTTGTGTTTCCAAGGCGATGTCTTGCTTCAGGGTTCAACTTAATGCTCAGCTCTGCCCTGTGACCTTGGGACATGTCTTTGTGACTATGGTAACAGCCTCCGGGGTTACTGTAAATGAGAGGAGTGTGCTGGTTGGGTGCACAAAGCATTTTTCTCTGTGTGTGTGCATCAATTCAGGTACTTAAACATATTTATTTACTCAGGGAAGATGAACTTGCTCCTTTGCAATAATATCCTGCAACACGGTCATAAAGTTGGATTCACAGCTGGGTGATACATGATACAATAGTCTTCAACTCTAAGCTATTGTGAAGTGCTACTGGAGTAGTTTTGAGGTTAAATGCTCTGCACGTCAGGTGTAAAGTTTGGGCAGTGCTGGATCTGTAAGTGCCTCACAATGGACTTGAAAATAACATTCATTTCCCTGAATTATGTATATGTAGAGTGGGAAAGGAGAATGTCAAACACACACATAATGTAAATACTGCGTGTGTACATTGTGAGACCTCATTGTACTAATGTGTTTATTATGGTGTAAAACTAACAGTCTCTATGATCGAGCTTTATAAAACTGCTAAATCAATGTGCATTTAGCTCGGAAACGTAGCGTGAAATTATTTTACAAGTTGAACAACGACTCTGGCAGGCTATGAACGATGAGAAAACCAACAAACAAACTAAATTTTGCTCTCACAGAAAATACTGGTTGCATTGCCAGCTTTCCGTTTCATCATAATACAATATGATTCATCATAATCATGATTCATTTTTCTGCAACTTCATAATATCTCGAAAATTAGATCTTTTTTATCCACGAAGGATCTGGAAACTGTCATCCATGCTTTCATTGTATCCCGCTAGACTACTGCAGCTGGCTGTACTCCTGTCTTCCTCAATACAGCCTCTCCAAACTTCAACTAGCTCAAAATGCTGCAGCAAGACTACTCACAAAATCCGATAAAGGAGTCCACATAATGCCTATTTTAGCATCTCCACATTGGTTACCTGTATGTTTTATGTTTGGTTTAAAAATGTTAATGATTACTTATAAAGCTCGTTTGGAGTTGGCCCTGGATGATATCAATGACTTACTAACCCTTAAAGAGCCTGAATGCAGCCTGAGATGTTGCGGCAGAGGTCTGTTAGTAATTCCTAGATCAAGGCTAAAGCAGAGGAGACTGAACCTTTGGAGTCAAGGCCCCACGACTCTGGAACGACCTGCCGGAGGAGATCAGGCAGGCTCTGTTTCTTCTTTTAAATCTCTCTTAAAAACTCACTTTTTCAGAACTGCTTTCTCTTGAATTGGTTATTCTTACGTTTTTACTTAACTTGTTTTTACTGTGTTTTAGTAATTCATACCTCACTTGTCATTATTACTGTAACAATCCTACTTTTATCTATTATTTATCTGGTAATTTCTCTTGTTTTTATGTCTTTGTAAAGAACTTTGAAATATTATTATTTATAGCTTTCAGTGTACTAGAGGCATTTGGTCAAAATGAAACATTGTCCTCAGCAGAAAGGGAGCCAAGCTCATGAAAGAGACCTAAATGCCTCCAAATAACTATGTTTTTGTTTAAAAAAAAAAAAGGAGGACACACGCCTCAAACCAGCGTCTCATGTGGGTAAACAAAGCGTGGTTGCCATGCCGATGGGGCGTCAGTGTATAAATAGCACAGGTGTTTGTTCTGAATACTCCTGAGAGAGGAAGAGAGAGAGTGAATAGCAGGGAGATGGTGATCGCCAACGTACACGTACAAAATCACAGATATTCACAAATGCACTTGGTTTACATTCAGATTCAACTAGGAACAAGTACTACTAGCATGAATGATATGTTTGTTGTACATAGGGCTCTGCCCACCTTGTCTGGGACACTCTGAAGTCAACAGGTTGCCTGAATTTTTATTGATATGAATTTTTATACACATTTATCGTGGGAGACATTCTGGATCACTTATCATTAACTGCATTAATGATGATTTATGTTTTTTTTTGTTTGTTTGTTTAATGTTAGGATTTTTGTATTTGTTTTTTCATCAAAATGAGTGCCAAAAGATTAGTATTACTGTCTCACTGATTTTGAGAGATAACTGGACAGATCAATAAAATCTGGATGCAAGTGATGATTTGAATAAGTGGAGTACAAATGATCTCCTTACCTCTGAGGACTGAGGATAGTCACTATTACTTTCTAAACTGAGGTTCTGCACAATGACAATTAAAAGTCTGAGAAAATTGTTTGTTGGAAAATAGCACCTGGCTGTAGGTTAAGATGATGATTGTAATTGCATAGCAGGGAATTTGGTTATTATGCAGCGATAATTGAGCTAGAACAAGCAATAGCTGTGACCTCAATAATCATATCAGACAAAAACAATAGTGCCTGCCGATGTGTAGAATCCAGTCAAGAGCACTTTGAAATTGGTTTTAACGCCCTGTGTCTCTCTCTTTGTTCCCCCTGTAGGGAATGGTGACAGCACCTGCAGACAGACAGACGTGGACAGACGGCACAGGCACCTGGGACGTTTCCTTCCCGCTGGTGAAGAGATCCAGACCACACACCAAGAATAGCAGCTCCAGTTGGTTGTCAGCTCTCAACTGAACAGCAGGCTCCACCTACTCCGCCCAAGTAGCTCTGCCTCCTCTGCTCAGGTAGGACAGACATCTGATTGAAGTCAGTTTCAGACATGAAATATGTAACATTGCCGGCTCCATCAAGCTGATAAGCGAAGGCTTTTTGTCATTCCATCGCCGTTGAAGCCTTAATTAATGACGAGAGCGTGAGAGCTTCTCTCCAGTGAATCTTCTAATAAATGTTCTCATCAGTTTCCTCATTTATTTGAGAATTCTTCTGCCCACTTTATAATGAATAAGTCAGAGTAGTCGTGTGCACACCCACAAGACTTCACATACAAAAATCAATTCAATCCAATACAAGGGAGTACCTGCACACTAGACTCTAGGCTCCCTATAATGAATGGCTGCGCACACGGATAGAATGACAAGATGTTAAGTTTGGACCTATTTGCGCACATGCTGTCTGTTTTGTTAGATATTAATTTATTAATACATGCAGTTGGCATAAATAAAAGTTAAAAAATATAAGGAGGGAGACAGCCTGTCTGCTTATTATTTTGGTTGTACAAAGGTTTTTCAACTTCTTTTGTCCCACACAACAAGGTGAAAATGATCTTAATACTGTAGATTAATCCTATATATCAAATTAGCTTATTCATACTATCTAATAGTTTATTAAACTGATTTTATTTTCGGGGATTGGAGATGATACTTATGAAAAGAATTAATTACAATGATCTTAATCTGGGCATACAAGACATGCATTTAATTTCTTTCTCTGTGTATTTAACATTGTGCTGCTGCAGCCTTTACGTACTTGTTATGGAAATGTTACTGGTTCCAACCTAATAAGATTGCCGTCACAACTTTTATGTAAAAGGGACATATTCAGACTTGAAACCAATATGTAAAATTACCATCTCATTCACATAAAGAGGTGCATGTCTAAAAGGGGCTCATGACTTTGGTTCTGTAGTTTATGGACTGTCAGTTTGATTCTTCTTCTTCTGATACTAATAACAAGTTTTAGTATTCTGTCAGTATTACAGTTATAATATAAGAACTGATGTGTTCATTTGTGTAACTGTGGCCTAGATGATAAACTTTTCTGGGCCTGTCTGAGCTCCTATCCTCCTCCTTTTCTCTTCTCCCTTTCATTTGATTTGTCTTTTCTTATCATTCCTTACTTTGACCCTCCCACTATAACGTCTCTCAACTCAGTATTGCCGTCTTTTCTTCCTCCAAATTCCCTCCCTTTCTGTCTGTTTCCCTTCTTCTCTCTCAGTCTTTCTGTCCATTCTTTCGCTGTATATCCCTCCTCTTCTCCTCCTCTCCGCCGCCACTGTATGTATTGAAGCTCCTCCGTTAGTCCTTTATCTCTGTCTCACCAGCTGTGTGTTGGAGCTCCGTTTTCTCCTACGAGGGAGAGTAGAATGAATAGAAGGGCTTACTGAGAACAGTGAGAAAGCCAATCCCTGCCTTTCGTCTCATTGAACGCTCCTCTCCTCTCCATCTCCTCTCCTCTCCTCTCCTCCCCTTCCCTCCCCTCTCCTCTCCTCTCCCCTCCTCTGTCCTAAGACTCTGCTGTCACCAATCCTGCCTCCTTTTCCTCATGTGGCTCACTCTGCCCAGTGTCTCAGATGGGGCGTTATTTTTATGAGAGAGATGTATTTCAAGACTGAAAGTGAGAAAAAGAGATTACACACAAATAACACCATAGAAGGGATTTTTTTGTACCAATTTCAATGAAACAACAGACATTCAGAAGTTTAATTAGTTCAAAAAAATCACAAAACATAAAGAGTAATCTGTATCGCATACCTGCTTTTGACAAACATTTTTTTTTTGTTTATCACCCTTCAGCAATATACAATTATACTTGACTCACAAACAGCATCATTATATTTTGCTGTGAGGTACTTAAATGTGCTCGGGGACTTGCTTCATAACTATACAAATATGTTTTGAAGTACAGGCTAATTAGTTTAATAAATTAACTTTGTACCAATTCAGAGAGGAGTAGTAAGGGGGGGGGTGGGGGTAAAATAATGAGAGCTGCTGAGAGAGATGATGAAGAAAAGGTAAGATTTAGATGAAACAAATGCAAGAAAAGTAGATGATTAAATAAAAATGCTGAATACTGGATAAGTTGATTCCTTATTCTCTCTTTTTTTTTTTTTTACTCCCTCACATGGATTCAACCTCTTCCTGCCCTCGTTTCCCCCCCTCTCCTCTCGTTCTCTCTCCTCCCCGTCGCCTTCTTTCATCACCCATCAGTCTTCCTGTATGAAAATTACACATTTCACTCCCTGCTTCTTTTCTGCTTACCCTCTCTTTTGTAAATTCACTGATGACAGTCGTCTTTCTCTGAGCAGAAAGCCTCAGAAATGAGCAGATGGAGGGCTGACAGTCTAGAAGCTCAAACAATTAGGCTGGGCGGCAAGTCGTGGTGATCAACACATGTCAGAAAATGGCTGTTAATGGAAGTACCATATACAGACTGTCAGTCAGCTATATAGGGGATGGATCCGTTTTTGTCTTGCTGCCTGCTGAGGGGGTAGAGTCAGAATCCAAGGCGTAAATCACCTAAGATTTGACATTTACATTTATAGTTTTGGCACATTATGTCGTATCCAGCCTGGCTTACAATGAGTTCAGCGGTAGAATAAACACATGCTTCTAGACAGCCAACATCGCAAGTGATGAATAGCTCACTTCTTAAGAATGTGAGTTATTACGGTGCTACTGTGGCTCCTGCTATGCTTGTGTGTTTATACCCTTGTATAACTCAATACTGATTCCAGGTGTTTGGAAAAACAGGCACTGGAAACAATACGTGACATTGCGTAACCAGGTCCAGTTAATTTAGCTCAAATTTTTTATTTTTTTCTAACTTTAGTGTCATATAATGTATGTGATATATGACATAGGTGATGATATGATTTTAAAATATCTTACTAACTTAACTATCGATCATCTTCATCATCGATTAATCTTATTTTCTCTGTAAAATGTCAGCAAATGAGAATGAAAACTAGAAAATATTCACATTTGAGAAGCTGGAACCAGTAAATTTCTGCCATTTTTGCTTAAATAATTGCTTGAACGATTATTTGACTATCAAAATTTTCTCTCAGTCGACTAATTGATTAATCGACTAATCGTTGCAGCTCTAATCATTATTGATTTAACTGCTGTATATGTTGCTCATTAATCCAACTCTTGTTTTTTCTATAAAATATGAGAAAATAGTTTTAAAGAATCCCATCACAAGTGTCTGGAGCCCAAGGCAATGTCTACAAAGTTATCTATTATACAAGAAAAGAAAATCAGCAAATCTTCACATTTGAGGGGCTACAATCAGCAAATTTCTGGCATTTGTCCTCGCTGAATGACTTAATCGATGTCAGAATAGTGTAATTTTCTGACAATTGGTTAATCAATTCATTGTTTCAGCTTCAGTATTTACACTAAGATCCCAAGATACATCGTCATTGTGCAAAAGAACATTATGTCAAGTCAGAGCTCTTTTTCACATGTCAACACAAAGACACAGGTTTGACACAAAGTATACTTTACACTATTTTCATATGTTGTACATTTTTTCCACTTTATTAAGCTAGAAAATGTAATTTACATGTTTTATTTTTTGAAATTTTTTTCCACAGCAAGCTGAAGTGACGTGTTCTTCTGACTCTCTATCAATCAGGCTCCGATGACTTTAGCATGGTACAGAATTCACATAAATCAGGAACCAAATCAGTCTTCTTTCATGTGTTACTAGAAGCATTAGAAGTTTTTATATTAATTCAGATGATCCTCAGGGCTTGTTTGAAAATATTGTCTTTGATTTTATCATTCCAGAATGAGGCTGTGAAAGATATTTTATATGCCATGAGAAAGAGTAAACTCATTTGTGTCTTGCAGGGAAAATCTGACAGCTTTATATAGCTTCAATCAATTTCAGAGATTGATTTTTTTTTTCTTCATTTACTCCCACCCACTCTCTGAACCCATGGTTCGACTCAATGCAGCCTGCAGCAATTGTTCACAGTAATCTCAAAGATGTCAAACGACAAATTAACCCTGCAATACTCTCTATAATAAAGTCTCACAAGAGTCTTTACAAGTCCAGAAACGCCACAGGGTGTCAGCTCTAGAACAACTGCTCAATATAAAGTAACTGAACCTGTACCTGTTGTTTGACATTAGACTGTATTATTTTGGTTGTAAGCTAGCACCAAAAAATAGTGTCAGAACAGGGTCAAAAGTATATGCAGTGTTTGTTTTAGCCTGCTGAGAAGGTTAGTGTTAATACCACTTACATGTCAGACTTACAAGGAATTCATTTAAACTTCACACTACATAAATTCCCCATAGTACGTTTTGTGAACTTTGCTGCCTTGAGAGGGTTAAACAACTCCGGTAAATGGAGAAGCCGCCCCTTCCCTCTTTCTCTTTGTGTGTATGTGTGTGAACATGGATTTCCCCTTCTCTGTTTTCTTGTAATAGTTGCACTCTGCTTTATTTGATCTGGGCCCCCACTCTCAGAGTAGGATAGAATTGGGTTTGGAGAGCGAGGGAAACACATACACACACACACACACACACACACACACACACACCTGAGACCCCCAACTGCAACATCAGCTGCCCCTGACCGAGAGAGAGAGAGAGAGAGAGAGGGAAGGAAGAGGGATATAAAGGGTGGTTGGGGGGGAAAGAGAGATGTGTGAGGAAAGGGGGGGGTATGAGAAGAAAAAAGTAGAAGAGAAGAGGGGAGAAAAAGAGAAAAGATGGTAGAGTGATGGAGACGGGTGACTTACATCTTAAACTGAAAGTATTCTCCTTTATTCTGGTACTGGCTACAGACACGAAGGATGAATTAATTAAATCAAGATGAAGTTGATCATTAGTTCGTCCCTTTTTATCTGTATCTCTTTTCCCCTTCTCTCTCTCTCTCCTTTCTGTCTTGTTCCCTCTGCACTCCATTACCAGCCCCCTCCTGAGTCTCCTGAGTCTCTCGAGTCTCGCTCGGTCTCTCTTTTGTCTTGTGGTCTTTACTTGTCAAGCCTCTGCTTTCAACAAGCACACACACAGATACACACACACACACACACACACACACACACAGACACACACACACAAAACTACACACACTGTGGCTGTCTCTGCACACTAAACAATTAGTTAATTACCTTGCCCGGTGTCGCTGGGTTCATCCAGCCTGCTGGTTGTGGCTGAATTAGGTAGACGTGAGATGAGGCAGATGAGGAGTGGTGGAATGACAGGCTTTTCCCTGGATTTTTTTGAGACAAAGATGGCAAAGGCTGGAGAACGTGCATGGTGCGGTGTACACAGTTTGTGCACTCACCATTAGAGTGTCTCGAAAAAATCACGATTTGACAACAAAAGTGTCCACAGGGATTTAACTTTTATACACCAAGATGGAATAAAAAGATGATAAATAAAAGTTGTGACAAATGACGGTGTGCATTATGTAGGCCTGGGACGATATGCTTATCTCTCGATTCAATACTATCATGATACTTGGGTGCAGATTTGATTCAGAATCGATTCTCGAATTAATGAATAGAAAAGGGGGCACTATTTTCAGTCTCTTGCTCCAGTATACTATTCACTGGTGTCCTTAGTCCACTGAAATACAATATGAAACAGAACTGGCAATTAAGATAAATGCTTGGCAACCTTTTTATATTTTAGAAAGTTAGCTGCATTGATTAATGAATGAATTCATTTGAAAACATCTTAAGGTCTCCTGCCTGCATGAGAATAACAAAATTAAATCAAAATATGATCGCAAACACTGCCTTTTTTGCAGACGAACTACAAAATAACTCTAGTGTGTGTGCGCCGTGGACTGTCCGGGGTACTGCACTGCTCTCACAGTTGAGTTCCACGTTTTCCGCTCCATCAACATCACATGCTGGAATTTTCAACAAATGCGGCAGCCAGTAATACAATGGCAGCCCACCTTTGAGTTAGATAGGCAGAGAAATGAATGAGAGACACTTTCAATTGAAGGAGGGGGACCTGAGACAGCCTATTATACATGTACTAGAAACTCCTAAAGACAGAAAAGAAAAGAAGACATTGGAGTACATTTAGACACGTTATGAAAATTATTTGAACGTTTCATCCAAGGCCATTCTGTGAGGTTTGAAGAATCTCACACAACTGTATCATGTCTCTTTTGTACAGGCATTTGTAAAGACATTTCACAAATGTGTAATTTGTATCCTCAGAAAATAAAAAAAAGAGAAGTTGTATTATTTGTGGACCTCTCGAGATAGAAGGGGCAGCAGTGTTGTGTAGTAAGGAGCATCCCTCAAGAGGAAAGTCTAGGTCAACATGTTGAAAACTCTCTATTCTTTCCAGCTTCAAGTTTGTGTTTATATAACTGACACTACACTCAGAGCTACACAGACATCACTTCAGTGCTTACACCACAGATTATTTCCATTGTGAATTAGTCTGCCAATTATTTTCTCAATAAATTGATCAATTGTTTTATTTATGAATGTCAAAAAGTTGTGAAAGGAATGCTCGTCATAGTTTCCAAGTTGACATCTTCCAGTGTCAGTCGTTCCACCAACAGTCCAAATGGCCAAAGAAATTCAGTTAACAATCATTTAAATTGAGAAAAACTGCAAATTCTTACATTTTACAAGCTGAAATCAGAAAATGTTTGGCACTCAATCGATTGGTGCAGCCAGTTCATTGTCCGCTGATCTATTAATTGACTAATTGTTGCATACTTTTGTTTCTACAGAAGAAGAAGAACAGAAGAAACAAATTACACTCTATTACAGACTATTTATTTTAATTCCATTAAATATATATGAAACATTTTAATATTTGATGTCTCTCAAAACTTTTCACAGTTTCCATATCAAGCAACCTCATATGTGGTCCAGACCTGAAAGCTTGATTAATGGGGTGATGCTCTGTAGCACAGCAGCACCAGTGTATCTTCTATCTTACTCTGCCAAAAACAACTCAATAAAGTAGTTATGTTATAACACTGATGAAAACAGCACTCTTTTTGCACCGCTTACACAATCATGACAGCATTTATGTCCTGAGAATCAGAATCAGAAGAATCAGTTAAAGTGGAATAACTGTTTTAGACTCCTGCAGCAGCTCCTTGCGTTCCACACAGCTGTCATTTGTTTACAAAGGAGAGATGTTGAAGTCAGGCTTAATAATCATAAAGGAGGTCCAATGGCTTCCCCCATAGGAGCTAATCAGCGTGTGTATGTCTGCTTGGCTCAACCACTGTGTTCCATTACTCTGTCATGATAAACATCACTGTGCGTGCTGTGTGCCTCTCTGCAAGTGTGCATTTGTCTGTGTAAGCCTTTCAGCATGTTTGTTATGTGAATACAGTATTTACCTTCATCTATACATGTCTGCATCTGTACTGGGTGTGTAAACTATACGTGGACGCATGTGTGTTATAGAGACGCAGCCTAGTTTGCATTTGGATGACAAACCATAACATGCTGAATATAAGTGAAATGCAAAATGTCATGTGGAGCTGTTGGGTATCGACTAGAATTTAGCCATCAGCATGGAAAAACTTGTTGCTCTAGGTCATTACTAATGAGCCATACATGTGCTGGAACACTCTGTGTGTCTGTGATACACAGTGTGTACGTGTGTGTGTGTGTGTGTGTGTGTGTGTGTGTGTGTGTGTGTGTGTGTGTGTGTGGATGTGTGGGAATAGGGGCAGATGCCTGCATCTGCATTTTTATTGCGTGTGTTTCTCTGTGAGAGTGACTTAATATATCTAAGAATTTACTATATGAAGTATGTGTTTTAGGAACTCTAGAAATGTGTGTGTGCCATTATTCATGTAAGCATTGTTGTCTGCCTTCAGTGTGATTAATCCACTGTCCTTCCTAACTCCAACCCACTTTGTTGCTCTTTTCTTTGTTTGTTCCTGATTCCTCTCTGCTTTACAGCATTAAGCATTAAGTAATGATGACTGACATCATCTCTTGCTTTGCTAGTGCCAACTAATTGGCCAGAATGATCTGATTGTATTAGATGTTATTCCCTCAGGGTATTCTCTGTCCTCCGCCCTCATTGTTTGCATGGGCAACATATTGCTTTTGTGTGACATTTGTTTTATTGTATTCATACAGTAGTAGGAAGAAACAAACTGCGTTCGCCGCTTTGTTGTAAACAGGTCGTGAAATTAGCACTTTTTATTCATGATTTGTGCATTTAAACCTGAAGAGTGAATAATGTTAAAAGCTGTGATTGCCGTTCAGCCTTTACTGGTCTTGTTAATTGCCATCATCTAAAATACACTTCTCAGGATACCTCAAGGATATCACAAACGCGCTTCAGGGACTCTGATATACTGCTGAAATGTCTTTGGTTATTGTGTGGATGCTCTGGGTGCTCGTGCAAGAAAGCAATAAAGGTTGAAAAATGAAGTTGCGCTTTAAATTTACTAACAGTCATGAGAGGCTTTTTCCTCCGCTCATCTTTCTTTCCCTCTTTCTCTCCATCTTCTCGCGCTTCTCTCTTTCACAGAAGCCGCTCTAAGAGCCACCTTTTCAAGTGAGGTAAAATGATTATAGTAATGGATGCCCCCCCCCCCTACTCCAATCTCTCTCGTGCTCTCCTTCAGCCACTACTCTGTACATTCTGTTCTGTACATTAGTGTGGCCCTGGGGATGCCCTCGCTTACTGCAGCTTAATGCAATCACACCTCCAGTATAAGTGCACTGAGAGGGAGAGACAATCGGGAAAAGAGATGAGAAAGTATGGGAGATACAGAATAGGACTGGTGGGTGGCAACTAGCAGGAATGATCACATCAAAGGATGATAATTACCTGCAGACAGGACCGAGAAGTCATGCAAATTAGATCATTTACAGATTTTCTTGTCAGTCAAGGTACCTCTATAGATTCTTGGCACAAATGTCATCTGTACAATCATGGAACTACTAATTTCCTGTTTCCTTTACAGTGTTTTGATAGTTTTTTGAGTTTGGTATACAGGGAATGTCTCTGTATACCAGTTATGACACAGCTTAACTGACTGGCAGGAATTATTATATAAATTGCACTTGAAAATAGTTGGATATTAATATAATATAGTAGTTGGAACTGGATAAATTTACAAAACAGGAACCAATTAGTTGCAATAAAATACTTCTGCATTAGATTAAGGAAAAGTTTCCAATTTTCATTTATGGCACATTTAAAGTGATGAAACAAAAAAAAGCAAAAACCTCACCTCAAAAGCTACAAAGAGAAGTGGAACCTATTCTCTGATGTTTTTATGGATCGAATGCTCTTGTGTTCTGAAATCATCAGGAGTTCATGATGACAAACACTTTGCCCCAGGAGGAGCTGAGCTCAGTTCAGCAACTTCAGCTCTTAGTGAGATGAATGGGGATGGCCTTTTGTGTTGCCTGGGAAGTCCCTATGCTGAGACCTATAGAGAGTTTATTGCTTTTACAACTAGGCTGTATGATAAACTGCCATGTTTCTCACCACCCACTCTCTCCCACATACTGTTTTCTCTCCATATCTCACTGTCTCTCTGTGTGTTACTCCGGCTCTTTGTTGGCTCTGTTATCTTGTTCTCTTTTTCACCTCTTTGTCAACTTTTGGTTCATTTCCTCCCTTTCATCTTGCCGTCTGTACTTATTTCTCTGCGCGGCTCTCTAACTCCTCATCGTTGACTTTGCCGCACTCTCCTCTACCTCCTACCTTTCATACTCTCTTTAACAGTTTGCAGTATAGTGGCTTTTTTCTGTATTTCATATCTTTTTTTCTCAAGTGTGACAATCATTGGTTGGCATGGCTCAGCAGACACTGAGTGGTGTTTCTAACAGGCAAACGGTTTGGCAGGTTTATGCAGTGCTCACAATACCTGAGCAGTCAGCTCTCATCACTGCCTCCCAACCTCTGTGATAATTACCTTGAGAAAACCAGTGAAACTGGCTTTGACAGGAGACAGGGAGACAAATCAACTTGCTATTAGAAGCTAATGGTGACACACATCATAAAACTTTTAACACGAACCTTTTAACGATATTCCTTTAGAAAAGTGCATTGTACTATACTGTAATTTAGTTTTTCATTAGTGATGTTAATGCTATAAATTTTTCTTGGGAGACTCTCAGATGGATTGCTCTAAGGGCCAAATCCACAAAGAATGGGTTACACCTGCTAATCGCGCCGTGAATTGCGCAGCATTTGCACCCGCCATCTGCCTCGTTTTAAGGTCCTATTCACAAAAGATTTTGCACTAATGATATGCCGGCGCAAACACATCCATAAAGTGTTGCAACTGAGTGCAATTTGGCCTTGTTTTGCGTCTGATTGAGTAAGTGGAGCTGTTTCCAGTGTTTTAGGCTTTTCTCCATATTTCAACACACAGATTGGTCCATAATGAAAACTGCACAAAAGCCTCAAAGTTCACATCTTTAATTAATAGAGTTGCGCACACACTAGAGCTCTCCACAATCACAAACCAACTTTCATGTATTTGTACTTCTCAAGTATTTTGCATCTATAACATAATCTACTGAGATTTCCATCAAAATACAGCTATTAATGTGACTCAGGCAGGTCTGAAACGTGTTACATTAATATCTGAATCTTACATTAATGTTGATCAGGTGTCACTGAATGCATGGACCACAGAACACATCTGAACAAGGGGGGGGGCGCATAATTTCAAGGCACGAGGAGAGGGTGGGGTTCATAACCTATGCATTGAAACAGACCTATATTACTAATGTATGAGTATTGAGTAACATCACAGAACACTTTTTTAGTACGACACCACACACAGAGCCACATCTACATACATGATGTACGCGCACATACACGTGCTCAGATTAACCCCTCTGACCTGACACAAAAATTCACACACAACAGGCCAAGTCTATTTACGCATACATGTATACAGTAGCGAACAACAAACATGCACTCCACAACCAAAACACATCCTGCTGCAAGTCTTAAACAAAACCATTTTCATTATTATCACAAGTCAGCACTCAGGAAATAAATATCTTATACACACAGAGACAGCCAGGGTGTGCAGAGCCGTCCGCGCACCCACACACTTAATCACAGACAAGTGCAGTGAAAGTAAAAATAACCAATACAATAGTTATACCACTGAAAATGACTATGACAGTGGTATGTTGGTTATGTAAAAAAAAACAGACTTACTTAAGTGTTCCTTGAACTTCACGAAGACCACTCTGCGTCGCTCATTCTTCTGGACAAATTCTCTTGTGACAGCAGTCAGGTGTACTTGTGCCATGCCAGGATGTTCCGGTGTATATGGCTGCACATCAAGCCAATTTTGACCACTTTATGGCTATTACCTATAACTTTTAGTTGTTTTTTCTTTTTTTCGAGTTTAAAAGGAATTGTTTTTGTCAACATTTGTAACCTTTTTTTGGTGTAATAAATTATTCAAATATCAACAAGTTGCATTTGGACTGTGTTTTTGAAAACCACCACGGACGGATGCATGACATATGGTCAGGATGTGACTGTTATTAATATTCTGTGTTTTGCTACACACCTATAGGTCAGCTGTTACACATTTTCCAGGTTTATGTGGTGGAATTGTTTGTAATAAAGCAGCTCCTTACTGTGTGGATGAACCCTGAGCTCCGTCAGCGCTGTTATTTTTATTTTTAAATCCGAGATAAGCCCGCAACCCCACTGGATCTCCCCCATGTATGACTGTAGATTTGGCTGTTGATATCATTCGATATCAATTCAGTATCATTCAAGCCTCACAAGCTTGAAGGTTTGAAGACAGAGAGAGAGAGAGAGAGAGAGAGAGAGAGAGAGAGAGAGAGAGAGAGAGAGAGAGAGAGAGAGAGAGAGAGAGAGAGAGAGAGAGAGAGAGCGAGTGAGGAGTGCAGTTAACCCTAACTATCTGAAGACGCTAATAACGCCACTCTTATTGCGTGTGGCAATTAGCGCTGGTCTTCGTGAATTAGACTGTTTTTCTAACAAGGCTTATTTGCATAGAAATAGGTCAGTTTCACATTGAATTTATGAATATTACCCAATTTACATACATGCAAATGACACAGGCGCACCATGATGCTATTTGCAGTTTGCGGTGCATTTCCCCCTTTGCAGGTGCTTTGTGACAGGCTATCTTTTTGTCTCATTTGCACAGGTTTAGCGGCTGCAAAAGCCACCCAAACCTTTTGTGGATTTGGGTGGAAGTTTTTGTAAAGGGGGATGAGTAATATGTTTTCTTTCCAACAAAAGTTTTGCTGTGAGATTTTGATCGGCTTTCAAAAAAAAAAAAAACACACACCATTATTCTTGTACTGTATAGTGCTTTACTGTATATACCAATCCTTCCTGCTATCACAAATTTGTCAGTGCAGTCTGTACAGCAGTGCTGATGGATGGACACTTACCAGTTTCCCTATATACTCTCCACTTATGCTCCTCTATTCAATCCTTTTATGTGTGGAGAGGTGTAGGCTAATAGCCCATAGAGCTAAACTAGTTTTCCTTCACTTGGGGGAACGGAGTGAACTTGGGGCTAATGTAGCACCCTGTGGTTCCCTGAATGCTATAACAATGGCAGATAGGCTTTGGTTGAGGGATTTTAATGGAACAGTGCAGGGTGATAGCCAGAAGCCATTACTCAACACTGCCACCTGAGAGATTTTCAAACATGCAGTATAGGTTTATATACATGCATGTAAACTACAAACATTTTAACTGCTATCAGTCTGCTGCATCTTATCAGGAGTCTGTGTTTCTCAGGTGCTCTAGCTCTGTTGCTTTGCAAAGTTTCCTCTCAGGGTCTGACAGATGTCTTTCATATGTGCTGTTGTTAATGTCGATTCTGCACTTGAGGTTAATTGCTAGAATTATTGTGCATTTTTATAAATGATTTGCCCTCTGAAGAAATAATCTACATACACCAACAGTGTATACATTACATCCATGTAAAAAAAGTAAAGCTTCCCAGTCCTTTGAATGTCAAATAAAATGTTATTGTTGAACTGAAATCTCTAGACCTTTCATGAATGCTTTTGTTCCGCTCAGTAATAATTCAGTGGTACAGTGCTACACTCTGGTGGGACTTCATACAGTATTGTGATAGCCTTAGATAGGGAACGTGCTGTACACATCACAGAGCAGCACAATGCCGTGAGCTTGCCACTGTACATAACTGTAGGCTGTGCTGATTGGTACGTGGGAGGTTACATAAACGTAAACAGCGAGGGAGGAAAGAACTGCCATAATGTCACATTCATAAATATGTGCTAAAGAAGCGTTTGCGACCGGAATTAGGACAGTGAATCAAAAGCATGAATAAGTGAGGCTGCCGTGAATATAAAGGTGGTTCTTGAGTGTAATTGTGCAAAGTAAAACAGGTTTTACCTAAATTGATTTCTAAAAATACCCTTATAATGAGCCTGTGCTGAACATTCCTCTTGAAGGACTTAAATGGATTATGATAGGTTGTCATCCCTAAAATAATTTAACCATTAGTATAAAAGGTGATGAGAGCATAGCAGTAGAACCATTGGTTACACAAGTTAGTTATTTACCTGCTGTAGGAGGGAGGTGCCTGTCTTGATACTTACGCAAGGTTTCTCACCAGGACACGAGAATAACCTCTGAGCTGTTTGAAGGTGCTAGCAGGTGTGTGTATATGTGTACAGTATGTGTGTGTGTGTGTGTGTGTGTGTGTGTACGTGTGCGGAGGTGTGTGTGAATGTGTTTGACGGCAAGGATTACATAACAGAGATGCCTGCTGCTGCAGTTCACTGTGAATGACAGGAACACACACACACCCACACACACACACACAGGCATACATATAAATCATTACAAATACAAACATGCTGTAGTTGCACGTACACACAGTCACACACACACATACTCCTCCTCCTGAATTTCTTTAGTGTTCTTGCTCTCTCTCGCATCACTCCATCTGGTCTATTTGATCTGCAGTCTGATTAGCTGAAAGTTTATATAAAGGGCTGTATATATGTATGTTGGAGTCTTTACCCATGAAATTGTACATCTTTTGAATTGAAAGTGCTCAATTCCTGGAAAGTGTGTAGCATGGGACCATACATGCAAATTCACATGAAATGAGAATACATGAACAAACATGCAGACACAGTTTTCAACTGCAGCAACAAGTCAAAGAAACACACAAAAAGGCATATGCACACCCTCTACACACACACACACACACACACACACACACACACACACACACACAGATCCATCTGTCTGTTTTTATGTACAGGACTATTGACTTCTGTTGCCACACACACACAAACAGCCAGCAGCCATGGAGTTGCCAGCTTTGTGAAGACAAGTATTTGGAGGTATTATTAGACTATGCTGGTAGCAGAGTTGTGGCAGTATCGCATATTAGACAGTCAAATTGAGATGCTAGGCACTGTCAAACATATTGGCCCCTGTAAATTGACCGGAGAAAAAGTTATATAAAGATATAATGTAGTCTGTCTCTCAGTCTCCTCTCACTGCGCCAGCCGTACTAATGAATCAACATTATTCCTTTAATAGAAATCCATGTCTGCTTGTTGGCAGAGCTGCACTCAGACACACCTACGATCAGACGCACAATTACGCTATATCAAGTAGTTTCTTTTGCAAACTCTTGCACAAATGCACACACACACACACACACACACACATTGTATGAGTGAGCCATCCGCTGTGGATGATGTGTCATGTGTAGAGGACACACGGGTCCAGTTTGGGCACTGATTCTATTCTAAATGAAGCAGGAGTTTGTGAATTATTGAAATGCCTGTCCTCTTTTCTCTGCTCCGTCTCCATCTCTCTCTTTCTCTGCCTCTTAGATCTCCTTTTTCTTACTCCATTCCCCATCACATGCACACACACACAGACACACACACACACCACACACACACGCTCATATCATCTCTTGTCCCTTCCCTTCTTTTTTTATGCCTTCACGCCGGCGACAGCCATGGCCGGAGGCATTATGTTTCTGTGTTGTCCATCCATCCGTCCGTACATATCGATATCTGTCCCATTCTCGTGAACACGATATCTCAACGCCTGGAGGTTATTTCATTACATCTAACAGAAACGTCCACTTGGACTAAAGGATGAACTGATTAGAATTTGGTGATCAAAGGTCACTGTGACCTCACAAAACACGTTTTTGGCCATAACTCAAGAATTCATGCACTATTTATGACAAATTTTCACACAAATGTCTAATAGGATAAAATGATGAAGTGATGACATTTTATATCCAAAAGGTCAAAGGTCAACTTCACTGTGATATCATAATGTTCTGCAAGAACACTTTTCTGGCTATTGTTCAACACCATAACTCAGGAACAGAAGGGCAGATTGTGACCATATTTCACATTTGGTAGGATACTGAATTGGTGACACTAATCTTGGGTGCCCACCCTGAAACTGTAGTGATTGTGTAGATCCTCTGTGCTGGCGGGTTGAAGATGTGTGTGAAGCATCCACGTTTTAGAATTTGCAGCTTCTTTGCAGCAACATCCACATCTGAAGCTTTGTCTTCTCTCATGGCTACAACTTTGTGTTCTATAGAGAATCAGTTTTATTGGTCAAGCATGTGAACACGAAGAAGAAAAATACACTTGATACCTTTTTATTAAATTCCTTCAAAGTGTTCACTACAAATAATTTATGAGTCTGGAGAGACACGGATGTAAACTGCAACTTGACTGGTTGGTGGAGGCATACAACCGCAAGGCGGTATTTCTAGTTTCTATTTTATTCCCTGCTATTAAGTAAGTGGGAAGGAGGGTCAAATTGATTTGTGAACCAGTAGTTCAGTGTGCGCATTTGTATGATTTGAGTGATGTTGGTTAATCCAGTGTTGTCCTTGGGGACAGATTTGGCCCATATTACAGCCTGCTATTACTGTGTCTAAAATCTCCTGTGCATTGAGACAGTTGTTATTTACTGCCGTGCATTGTCCCAGCTCCCTCACTAGCATTTTTTTTTCTCATAAGACTCCACCCTGCTCTGCAAAAGCAAATATAAAGAGCCAGATGGAGAGTTGAGCAATCCACACTATCATCATTATTTAAAGAGAAAGCAGCACCTTCCATATACTAAATCTTATTAAGTGTCAAGATCTTTTCTTTTTTCTTTGTTATACCTGTACTTCAGAATTATATATGCTTCCACTAAGCTCTTGATAACAAGTAAAGAATGATTTTCTATGACCACTTTCTTACCAAAATAACTATCCAGCTTTGCCTCTACAACAATGTAAAAAGCATAAGTAAAATAGCTTTTTTGACACAGAAAGGACTTTTGTTTGACACCCTGAGGTGATATAAATTCAGTGCAAGTCTCTCTTGTCAAATGCAACAACAACAGTGGTGTATAAAACAGGGTTTACTTTTGTTTTAACTTTCAAATGCTCTCTTCTATCCAATTTGTAAGGTTGTTTTTTGTTAAACTCCATCATGTCTCGTGTCAGACATCGAGGGAAAGATAGAGATGGTAATTTAAGACTGAAGGCATAGTAGCCACATTTATCTACAGTATGTAACAAAACTGAGTATACCTCTGGTCAACATAACTAAAATGTTAAGTAATTACAAATCCTGTTAATCAATTTAATCAATTTTATTTGTTTTAGACAAAACCAAAGAAGAATTAAGCCAATTATTGAAAAAATGGAATGTTTGACTGATTAAACTATAATTAAAGGTCCATATTTAAGAATGAACTGCAGCAAAAGTCAGCACACCCTTCATTAGTGAGACTCCATTCTTTTATTTTTCAGCATTTGGTCTGCCTGCCTTTATTTTTGATGACAAATCCGATCCTCCTGGGCATGGATGATACCAGTCTTGCCCAAATCTGCGGAGAGATGCTCTGTCATTCTTCACAGATAATTCTTTTCAGCTGCTCTTTGCTGGAGGGGTTTTGTTGCTCTACATTCCTCTTTAAAATATTCCAAAGGTGTTCTATTGGATTGAAGTCAGGGGACATACTTGGTCAGGTCATGGTTTTCACTTTTTCCTTCTATTAAAACTCCTGTGTGATTTTTGTGGTGTGTTTGGGATCATTGTCATGTTGGAAAATTCCTCTCCTGCCAACCTTCTTGAGACTGTGAGTCACCTTTTCATTCAGTATTTGGGTACACAAACTTGCATTCATAGTGCTCTCTATAAATGTCATCTCTCCTACACCTTTTGCACTAATGCAGCCCCGTATCAGCACACTCACGCCTCCATGTTTCACGGTCGATATTCAGTCACTGTGGTAGTCTTGGCCAGGTCCACGCCAAAACATGCTGCACCCCATCTGATCCAAACAAATTTATTTTGGTATCATCTGACCAAAGAATGTGCTGCCAGTATTTATCAGGTTTCCTTTCATGTTCTTTGGGGAAGTTTAATCTTTCAGTTTTGTGCCTTTTTGTGAGTCATGGTTTTCTTCTTGGATGTCGTCTGTATAGGTTGACTTCGTGCAATGTCCTTCACACTGTCTGAGCAATCACTGAAACACCAATTTCCACAGTTATCCTTGTGCCAAGTCAGAAGCACTTGCCCTTCTTTTTAATGCTGCTTAAATAGCAAATTGTGCGCGCCCTCATTTTTCGAGGACAGCCACAGCGCCTTATGTTATTGGTAGTACCCTCTCCTATCGTTATGAAGTCTCATAATTTGGTTTCTTACTTGTTCAGACAATTCCTTACCATGTACCATATTGCATGAGACACAACCCAGATCAAAACTGTGTTCACAGGTTATTTTATAACCTTGTTCAGGCAATTAGTCTTAATTGGAAGTCACAGGTGTGCTCACTTTTGTTTCAGTGGTCACAGGCCATCACTTTTGTTGCATTGAAGTTGTACTTTGAGGCCGGTATTTTCAATTTAGTCTGTATAACCTGTTTGTTTTTAATTATAGATAAGATCAAATACCCTACACTCCACCCTAAAATACTACAATTATTGTTAGATGAGACAATTTTTCATTATTTAACATTTTAGTGATATTGCACAGGGGTGTACTCAGTTTTGTTATAACTGTATGACAATAAAACACACACGCGCAGTCCACTCCTCAACAACATCTAAACACCCTCAACAAAGGTCAGATTAGCAAACATCACACCACACTATATACCACCCACTGGTAATAACCGATCAGCATTCATCCTCCATGTAGGAACCATTTGAAAAATACTTCTACATATATTCCTCCCTCGACCCCGTCGTTTATCACCCAGGGCTTATCGCTGACAGTGGCTGTGCTCTCTACTTTCTCTCCCCGCCTGTCATACAGACCAGATAGGAGTCTTGCATAGAAGATGGTTGTGAGACAGTGAGCAGGTGTGCCTTTTGTCTGTATAGATTTGGTTTCATGTATCAATAGTCGGTGCCGATTCAAATGACTTCTCGAGCGGGGTAGATGGATATTGTACTTCTTACAACAGGAGTTGATAGATGGCGCACTAATAACCAGCACACTCTACAGGGAATGCATGCTATGTCTAGCATGTCAAATAGCAGCAACTCTGTCTTTTTGCTGATGCTTTGCCTTGAAAGAAAAATTGAAAGAAAAAACAAGCAAGATTGATACGAAGGGAAGTTTGTGCTAAAATGATGAATTTATGAGCTTTTTAGGTTTGTTTTCTTTCTTTCTAGTTACACTAGATATTCCACAGGCTCTGGTACTGACGGTGAAGGAAAGGAAATCTAATTTGTGATCAGCCACTGACTACCTCTTACTGACTATTTCTCTTTTTCTGTCTATTTGTTTGTTTTTCCACAGATTCTTAACATACTCTGACTTCGTCTACGTCTTCCCAAATTTAACACTATGTTTAGTAATTGTAGTAACTGTTTAGCAAAAATGACAACAGTTCATTAATTCTGGCCCCTCAAATGTTATGATTTTCTTCTTTTCTTTATCTTCTATGATAAGAAACTGAATATCTTTGGGATTTTGGACAGTTTTTAATGTTTTGAGATGTTAGTTTTGGATCTGTGCCAAATTTGATAGCCATTTCTCAAAATTTTCTGACATGTTATAGACAAATCAAGAAAATAATTAGCGGATTTCTTGATAACGCAAATAATCATTAGTTGCAGCCCTACTATAAGGGTATGTAGAACAATAAACAACTGTCTTAGAGGCTATGTACTGTATAGGTTTGTCTTTTTAAAATAAATGACACCAATGAAGCCAAAATTAAGACCATCAACAGCAAGCATGAGGGAAAGAAGAAAGTTTCTTCTGTCACTCCATCTCTCTCCCTCCATGTCTCTTCTTCTTCTCTGCCACTGCTCCCTCTGTCCTCTCTGCTCTTCAATATTGATATGAGCTGTCATTGGTCCAGTTATTTATGAGGCCCCTCCCTGGTAATTTTCCATTGGCTCAGGCTCTACAGCAAAATTCCTCTCTAGTCAAATGTAGTCCAGAGCAGCCTAATTTTCAGTTGTATGACAACCTGACAAAGTCAAAAACAGAATACTCTATGCCTTTCAGTGGATGTGGAAAAATGTCAGTGCCACCTTTCTCTTTGCTTATGTGCATGTATGGATGTTTTACAGACTGTTTGCTCTCTATTTCTTACTTTCTCTTGTTTTCTTCTCTCGCTCTTTCACTCCCTCCCCTCTAGAGTCGCAGCCAAAGACTCGTTCCCATAACCTTGTAAGACCTGTGTGTGTATGTGTGTGTTTCTGCACAGAAGTATTAAATAAGAGACAGATTGAAAGACATGTAAGCCTTGTACACACAGCCACTTGTGTGCGCGCACACACACACACACACATATACGCACACACTTGTACAGTTCAGGCCTCATTACCCAGGCCCCAGGGATTTGTGTAGGAACTATTTCCTGTTTGGTGTTAGGGAGCAAAAGGAAGTAGTGAGGATGAAATATGATGTAACAACAGCGGTGGTCTTCCTGTGTGCTCTGCAAGGGCCTGAGTGTTACCCAGAGTTTAGTTTTCCATGGTCATTAATGGACCATGTGTATCGCTGCCATCAACCAAGCAAATTCAGTCATCTCTGGGCCTGTTTGAGACCTCAGTGCTTTTATAGGACCAACCGAAATGTATCTGTTGTAGAGAACTGTCAAATATTAATAGTTGACATTAAATGCCTGATTAGATGTTTAGTCTTTGATGGGATATTTCCTGATCAAAGTTTCAAAAATCAGAAAATGTTAATAATTTTAGACCCTGTTTTATTTGTAAGTGCTTATGATAAGTCATTAAGTCAACATTAAAGTTGACTTTAAGTTTGGCATATTTTGTAAGAAAAAGGGGTCAAGTTCCTCAAAATGAGAGAAAATAATGAAAAATAGTTTGATATCGATACCAAACCTTTTTAAATGCATTTCTTTTGTGTTAGCATAATTTTGGAGAATCATTTTTTGGAGAGCTGTCTGACGCTCTCTTTTTTTCTGTTGTGTGAAGGTGTGCATTTGTGTGTGTGCATCTGTGCATATGTGTGTAAAAAAACACCTTAATGTGCTCCAGCAGGTGAAGGGTATGAAAAAGGTAGTGAGAGGTTACATTTCCTCTTTTTAGACCAGACAACTTCATGCTAAAGGCAGATATTTTTATTCGTTATTCATTACTTTTCAACACTGTGGGTAATTGCCACCTGACAAGCAGTTGCAGTAAAATTTGTAATATTTTCTGCTTTCCTCTTTGTTCTTTCTAAACGATAGCAATACATAGCAGACAATGTGTCAACCAATGTATAAACCACAGGAACACCCCTGCCACAAGAGTGTCAAATCAGGTGTCATGTTCAGGAAATAATTATCAGCAGTGAGTTAGGTGATGGTGGCAGAAGAAAAGCTGGGATTCACTATTACTGCAGGCAGGATGCACGCTCCAGCGACTTCCTGTTCAGGTGTGAAGTCATCAGCTAAAAACAGGGAGGCAATGTAACGCCTCGCTAACTACGTGGATCTTACCAATTCACCTTGGAAACACATATGGGAATATACGCACTCATGTATGCACTTTTACACATGCAAGGATGTCCACATATGTACTTCATGTAAACAAATTGAACTGAAGGTTATCACTAACAGCCTCACAAGGTGAACTATGATGGTTGTGGCAGATTACAGTGTATTCAGCAAGAGGGGGCTTCGAAAGGAAGCATTAACAGCTTGTGTATAATGTTCCCTAGCTTGTATCATAGGAAATAAAACAGTGCTGCTGTAGACAACATGAATGTGTGTATTATCTACGATTGCTCATTCTAATGTAGCATGATTGTCACCTTATTGTGAACATAATAATTCACTACATCATTTAGACATTTTGCAGCCTGGATTTGCAGTCAGACATCTTCATTCCATTTAGGTAGACTGATTAGTTACAGATCGGTAGCAGCAGAGAGGGCAAATAATGAAGTGCGGTAATTAAAAACCATCTAATGGTAATGCTGGCTATCACAGTTTGTTTGACTCTGATATATGCAGTGAAAAAAAAAAAGTAACACCGGTTACCTTAAAATAGACTGGAAAGCCATGCTTTTCCTCTCCATAGCAACAGTTTACTGTTGAACACTGACTTGGAGTTGACGGAGTGGGTTCTCACAGCACCTTATTTAATCTGTGTGTGTGTGTCTGTGTGTGTGTATGTGTGTGTGTGTCTGTCTTTGTTTATTTGTGGAGGAAGAGTTCCAAGACGTTGTTTGTTTGTTCGAGTCCATCTCTGTGGAAACCCAGAACTAGGAGTGAAACATGCAGGCTTTGGCTCCTGCTAAGCCTTATAATAAAGTCTTCACTTTCTGTTGTCAGCTGTCAAACCCCCACAGGACATTACCACATAGGTATGATGATGAATCCCTACAAGTGTCTCTGCACGTATAATTGCAATAATACATTCGAATCATTGTTGAGTAAGAACAAAAGAGTGAGCCTTGATATACACAGCAAATGCACAGATTGCATTCTATTACCTCACTCTAATTCACCATGTACATGAACCCAGGAACCTGACTACTGTACATGATGCTGTATCTATTTGTAGCTGCAGGGTGGACACTGACACACACATACAAAAGCGCATGCACAGACACACACACATGCAGTGTGTAGAGTGTGGCACAGCAGAGGTTGCATCTCTCCAGATGGCGGGAGCCGCCCACACACTGCCAGTTGTTATACAATATGTATTGTATAACAGCGGAGAGCAACAGGCCCCCTCCCTGTGCATGGAGAAACAACACACACACACACACACACACACAGTCATTCACTTACAATTAGTTACAAAAGCAAATGAACACATACCACAGATGTAGACGTGCAGTCCCTCTCCATATACAGACACACGTACACAGAAACTCAGTGGACTTTTTTTGTCATGTTTAGGGACACAGTTTGCACTATATCAGCCACCCAGCCAACCAGCCAGTAAGCTGTCAGTCACAGGCACCGGGATGAAGATATTATTCAGTCAGTAGGCTATTCAACCAGTCATGAATTCAGTCAGCAAACCTCCAGACAGCCAGTCATACAGCTGTTCAGTAACCAGGCAGCCAGCCAGTGAGACGGATAATCAATGTGTCTGTTTGCCAGTCATACAGCTGTGCAGTCAGTCAGACAGCTGTTCAGCTAGACAGACAGTCAGCCATTCAGACACATATTCAGTCATTTAGCCACTATTATGTGTACCATGCTAGTTTGCAGTATGTTAGTTGACTTATTGTCCAAGTGTAGTAGCACAAATTGAAGTCAATGTTACTTTCAGTGGCTTCTTGAGAAGACGTTTAAGTGTTAAGGAAGGTGATAGGAGGCAGACTCAGACTTGTTGAATGATGAAAAAAAGGTGATTTCAGACCTGTACTCTGCACTGTTTCACAGCCTTGATATAGGTTATAGTTTTTCTACTGATAATGACTACTATCTCTCTCCTTTTCCCTCCTACTGTTCCTCTTTGTCTTTCTTTCTCCTCCCTTGCTCTCCCCACCCTTCCTGGCTGATGCCTCTCTTTCTTTACAAGCATTAACAGAGTCATATTGAAAAGGTATTATAAAAGCTCTATAAAAGAGTCAACCAGTGTGCCCCTGCAGTTGTATGACTTCATTACAATATATCCTGACTGACGCACACACACACAGCTACGGTTAACACACATTTTATCTCTCTCTGTATTTGCGCCTTCCTATACACCAGCTTGTATGTATCAAGTGTGTGTCTCTTTGAGTATGTGTGCTTTTTGTTAGCCCAGAGCACCATGCGATGATGTAATGAGATACTGAGCAGAGCAAACTGCGGAATCCCCCGAACACACACAGACATACACATACACATACATTGGGGCTGTTGTACTGAAAGTGAATGGAGCATATAGGAAAGTCCTTCCAGTCAAACTATGAGTTTTCTCTTCATTGGATTCAATGCAATAAATTGTAGTGGCTCCCTTCAGTGCTCTAGCCTTCAGCCCCACACACACACACACACAGTGGTAACTCTCTCACATTTACTCTTTGCTTTAACTGGGTGTGTTCCCCCCAAGCACTATAAGTCTGAATGACAGCGGTGTCAGCTTTATGATCACACTGTTTATGCTCAAAGAGAGTGTGCGCTGTATGTGTGTGCGGGGAAGCCGGCGTGGATTTGAGGTATGCTGTGTTGTGCAGATACAGGGAGGTGAAGGACACTGAGGGTAGGGAGAGACAGATGGAGGAAGGGAGGGAGGAAAGAAAGAAAGTGTGAAGAAGGACAAGCATGACATGGAAAGGGAGTGACTGGAGAGAGAGGAGGAGAGGGGAGGCAGAGGAAGGGAGATATTTATGCCGAGAGGGAGATAGGAAAGGAAAATTTCAGCTTAGAGCTCAGTGGGAGAGCTGAATTGAGGGTGTAAAAGGGATCTCTGTGTGTGACATGAATCATCAAAATTCCTGGTAATTTACTTGGTAAATAAGTCATTGGTAATATTACTGTATTACCTCTTAAGATTTTTGTCTTTGGAATGGGGAGAGGATGGAAGAAATGGGATGGTTGAAGAAAAAAAGACAGGCTGACAGGAAGTGGATGAAGGGATAGAAAAGGAAATCATTTTACAATGTTGTGTTGACTTTCATGCAGAGTATGAGAGACTGTGCGTGGGTGTACATTATGAACTCAAAAAAATATCCCCGCCATCCCGATGAAGAGGACAGGATGCACACACACTGCACACACAGTAATGTTCACACTCAGACATGCCCACAAACTAAGAGCTCATGGCAGCAAGCCATAACGACCTTCCATCAGCCAGCGCCCAGTCATAGTAATGATGTCATCCTCTCTGGCACACACACGCATAGAAACCAACGCATTACACATATTAGCACTTCAGTCCTTCACAGCACTCACCAGATCTTGCAGCACAACCATCAAGTATCTTTTGATAAACGTAGTGAGAGTATCTGCAGAGAAGGGTTTTAAAAGGTTGCTCATGGTGAGCGTGGGTTCAAACAGGGAATGGTTGTGATATAGAGATGCATATAAATTATGCATGTACACTCACACACCCTATTTGTAGGATCACATATGCACATGGAGATTTAAAGGCATACTATGCAGGATTTGTCAGTTGGTGTTTGTAAACAAACAGCATTCAAAATTGGCTCCTCCTCCCTGGCTCAACTGGAGAGAGAGAGAGAGCAGTGGTGGTTGAGTGAGCGAGAGAGCGAATAAAGCGAGCGAGCGGCACTGGCGGGAACAAAACAGTTTAAATCGGATAAATGCAACATTATTTGTGATTGTTTCATGGCTGTTACATTCTAAAGCACAAATAAACACGCCCACAACTCCACACCTCTGCACAACCCTGCGGGAAGGTGCCATGTTGCCGGATTTTGTGTGAATGCAGAGCTTCATCCCGTCAGCTGTGGCCTCAGACACACAGACCTGCAGCTCTTTATACGTCCATGGCACAGAGACAGAGAGCAGAGCGGAGCAGAGGAGAGAGATGGAGAACCATGTAGCCTGGTCACTATACTATGAGTCCCAACTTCACGCCCTGCGTGCTGTTATTGTCTGGGGGAAACACACCCACTGCCCAAAGGTTGATGCCCAGAAGAATCCTGAACACAGCAGTTACACTGCCACAAACTTCTAGTGGGTCATATGTGATGATTGAGAGAGATTCCTTTTGTATGAGTCTATACTTTGTTTTTTTAGGAAAATCCTGCATAGTATACCTTCAAGTGATGTGGGTTGACATCTCTGTGCATGTGTCTGTGTGCAACATATTTAGCTTTTTTTAATATGTTGAATAAATTGCTTGCATCAGTTGAAACATT
This sequence comes from Thunnus thynnus, assembly GCF_963924715.1. Taxonomy (NCBI): domain Eukaryota; kingdom Metazoa; phylum Chordata; class Actinopteri; order Scombriformes; family Scombridae; genus Thunnus; species Thunnus thynnus. The sequence goes on along the minus strand of NC_089531.1, from coordinate 16,109,479 downwards.
GCTAGAAATATATCCATTTGGATGGGTACTTTTGTTAGTTACTGTATATGAGCTGAAAGGTGCATGCATGTTTGCTGGTCGTCCACCATATATTATTATTTTCAGGACAATTTGGCCTTCTGGGAAATGCCATCATTTGGTTTTGTCTTCCAGATATTTTGGTGCATTTTGTGTCTAAATGGTTCAAGGTGTTGAAAAGAAAGACTGAATAATCATAAACCTTTATCATGCAGAAATATCGCACACACGTGAACACATACTAATGCAATTACATGTTTAACAAGCACACCTATATACCTTTTTGACAGCTGACATTTTGACATGCCGTAGCAGGAAAACCACAGGTGCAACTGATGACATTAATGATTGTGCTCCAGGGCTTACTAGGGCTGCTAAATGATATGGCTTGGTTATTAATTACACTACTGCTTTACCTGCTACGACGAGTCAAACTTTATGCTGTTAAAAGAGTCTACGGTGCATGTTTCTTAGTGGACTTATTGCAACTGCTGTGCATCATTACACATAACTGCAAATACACGCCTCAAAACTTGCATTGTGTGACTGAACTGCTTTGTAATGTCGAGTAGCACCATACATTTACTGTCAAAGTGGCGCCAAACCACAAACGCCCACAACCACATGCAGCAGGAAAAGCAAGCTCAGTATCAACCATTGTGAGTGCGCCGTACGCAAATGTGTGTGTGAGAGAATGTGTGTGGACGCCAGCGTAAGTGTATGTGTACGCACAGTTCTAATGTAAATGTAGCAAAGTCCTCAAAAACAGCAGGGTTATAAATAGATGTGGCTCAGTGTGTGACTGCCGAGAAAGAACCCGTACTCTTAAAGGAGTATGACACCCATTAATGTGCCTCTGTCTGTTCATCCGCATTCAACATTCAACCGCACAGTGAGACTAGAATCAGGTGCTTTTTTTTCTGTGTGGTAGAAACCTCAAAGGGGAGTTTCACTACATTGAAACATCAGCAACCTATTCACTTTATTTTTGTATTTTCTCTCTTATGAATTTGCCCTTTTAACTTGTTACCTTATGATTAAACAGGTTTTTCTACCCCACTGCTGGTACTGTTGTTGTTCGGATGTGCTTGTATAACTAACTCACAGATACCAACTAAGTATAGTGACAGCATAGTTAGTGCTGCTGCCAGAAAATTTAACTTCCTTCATTTCTTGTTTGTGCAGTAACTTAGAACATGTGCTGCATCATCACCATCATTATACTAGTTTTCACCAAAAACAAAGTTGCTAACGCTCTGTCAGTTAACCAATTGAGCGTGGAATGGAGCTGTGTGTAAAACATCCTTCCAGTGCACATTTGACAAATGTATTCGGTATGCAATAGGCCACACATGAGTAAACTGACTCAGAGGGCAGCAGTAGTGTAGAACCCTCAAGGATGGGGGAGTGGAGTGCTATGCGAGGGGGGGGGGAGGAAGGAGAGATGAATGTGGTAAGGTCAAATGAGGAAGAGTGAGATTCACAGAGCCTACAGACACAGAGAGATAAAATGAATAAAAGGGAGTGTCACAAATGAAAAGGCAGCACAGGAGACAAGAGTATCAGGCGGTTTGAGAAGAGAAAGACAGAGACAAAGAGAAAATGCGGGCAAGTGAAAGAACAGAAGAGAAACAGAGTTAACAAGGCGTGCAAGAATATTATTTCCCCAGACCAAGCAGTCCTAGTAACAACCACAGCAAATAATGAGTCCGACTTTATCAGCCGTGCAGATTGGTGATAAAGCAATATACTGCACGCTTTTTCACGCTGAGGAGTGAGCCTCATCTTCTAAGCCGTGAATCGAAATACTGTGATGTTAGGTTTGGTTGTGAATTTTCTCCCTGGGGCAAAGACGCAGAGAAATAGCGACATTTGTCTGTCAGCTGTCTGGGGAAGGCAGGTTTCTTGACAATACTGTATTTATTTTTGTCAGATTTCATTGTGTAGAAACAGAAATTATTTTGATGTCAGTAGAGAAGTCATTGGCAGAATAAGATGATATGAAAGAATGTGTGGGTGTGTGTGTATACCCACATTGATCTGATATCTACAGACAGTAGAGTAACATTTTGCTATATTGATACAGAACCTTCTGGCTGACATACAGTGACATTTTCTCTCATGAATTTAATAATACAGAGAGGTTATACTTAAATCTGCATGAAATTATTTTTGACCACTTCACTTGCAGAGAAACCAGCTTTAAACACACCACTGATTGAACATATTATCATCAGTAGCAAATAAATGGCTATTTACACATCCAGCAGACATGGAGCAACATTAGCATTCATTTGGAGGCAGGTTTCTGTCCACCTGATGAATGTTAGTCCAATATTTACTCCCCTTTTAGCTCTGCACCTACTCCCTATTAAAATATCTTAAAATATCTGGCTCTTTAGCTGGTAAATGCATCACTATGTTCACCAGCTAGTTGCCAACTTTGTCTGCTGTTCATGAGAGTTTTTTTTTTTCGCTCAAAAAACAGCTGCCTGCTGCTGCTGGAAAGGAGTTGATGGGGGGTGCTTCGATTCAATCAAAACAATAAGATTTTGTGCCGTAAGACCAAAACAATGAGCTGAAAGATGCTTAAAAGCGCTGCAGAGCTGAAGAGAACCGCTGATGGCTTTATAAGCGACACCTTTCATGTCACACATAAGATAGCATAAGAATATTAATGAATATTGAAAACACATCGTAGTTTGAGTTTTGGGCTTTTATCTGTTTCACTTTTCTTACTGGCATTAGGCCTGCAGTTGTTTTCCCTTCACAAATCTTTAATACAGTTTGTATAATTTCTTCCTCTTTCCATTTCTGTCATCAGTTTTTTCTCTCACTCTCTGACTCAGCCTCTTTCTCTCTCTTCATCTGTCTGTCTCAGTTTCTAGTATATCATTACTTTGGTTCAGAGGAGGGTAGCACAGAGCTTGTCTCCCAGCAGGGCGTAGTAGAATGTGTGCGCGTGTGTGTATCCCACCAGTGTTGGTAGCAGTGTCTCAGGAGCACTGCATTAGTCTTTGAAGATCTTAGAATGAAAGAGAGAGAGAGTGAGAGACCCAGACGAGTTCCTTTTTCTTTTATCATAGTCTGCCCCAACTTGTTTTTTTTTCTTTCATTTCTTCTTTTGTTTTCTGTTTCTCTCTTTTATTCATTCTCTGTTATCACACCGCTCTCATCTGCCACTGCATCTTTTTTCATGTTCTGTCTTTCTTTTTTTTTTTTTTTAATCTGTCTTGGGTTTAAAGATATTCTGCAGTGCAGAGAGAGGGCCTATGTATAGCACTCTGTTTGAGTCTGGGTTTAACTTCTTTTGATATTTTTACTTCCTGTGCAGACAGAAAATGAGCTGGGCAACCAACCACATTATACCCATTGATAAAAAGTGACCCACCATACAACCAATAACCCTGATTTACATTTAGCTGACAGTCTTGCATAAAAAGAAAAGAAAAAGAGAGTGAATCACCTCATTGCGCTTTCACTGAAGGACACACGACTGTTGCATTAACCTGTGACCTCTCCTTATGAGATGGTCAGTCTAACACGAAGCTTCACTGCTGCCTCATTTATAAATTGGGCCCCAATTGGCAAGATATTTCATACTATTACCTACTGGATTTATTATTTTATTCTTATTCTGTGGGAATAAAAACCCCTAACCTTGGCAGTGAGATGTTTTATTCATTGACTAACTGTGGCATACCACCTTAGACATATCTATCAATTTCTCTACTGTGGTACACAATTATTGTTCCATTTCAGGCACGCATAACTAACCATTAAATCATCATCATCAAAGGATCTTCCCTGTTTCCCTGTTCTTCAAAGAAACACGTAAGACAGCATTTCTATTGTCATCTGCTTGGAAAGTGACCAAAATGAGCGTGTTTATCTGCAGCGGTACAAGTATTTGGTAAAAGTGCCAAAACCACAATGTCAGAATAGTTCAGATAATAAAAGTCTCACATTCAAAACCCTACTAAAGTAAAAGTATGGAAGTATTATTAGCAAAATGTACTTAAAGTATCAAAGTAAAAGTAGAAATAGGGCCCCTGTGAGTAATATACTATTATATATGACAGTATTAGATTGTTAATACTGCTTGAGTTGGAGCAAATTTTAACAATTTAATATACTCTTAGGGAGTTTAATATTGTGTGATCTCAATATTAATTATACTATTTACCTCTGAAATGTGGTGAAGTAAAGGTATAAAATAGCACAAAATTGAAATATTCAACTGAGGTACAAGTACCTCAAAATTGCACTTGATTACTTACTTTTGCTGCTTTCTACCACTGGTATTTACTGCATTGCCAACAGAGCTACAGTATGAAAGGCCCTCCAGCTGTGCTGAGCCCTTCCTAATTCCTCTAGAGTCTAAAAAAAATGCATGTTTCCTGTTCTGCATACATGAAGCCAGATTATGGGCATAAGGAGATGCAATGGAACAGATGTTTTGCGGTTGTAATACAATGGGAACTTAAACTGACACATTTGTTTTCGTGAAAAGTACCTAAAAATATCACTGCTTTGTTTTTGTAGCCCTTTGAGCTCCAGTTTAGTCATCGTCAGTTCCTGTAAGCCTTTCAGATTCCTCATTCTGCTTTGAGCCTGCTTTAAGTTAAGGCTGCTCAGGTGACATCAGAGCAGGCCAAGCCACAATTCGGAGAGGGAGATTTTTGTGACGTGATGTCAGTATTGTGTCTCCTTTGTTTGCTTCTCAATGGTCGGTCACCTGAGAAGAGTGTCGGTGTGTATGTGTGAGATTGGTAAACTGAGAGGGCACATGTGAGATGTAGAACAGACTAAGAGATCTCCTTACAAGTCAGTCAAAGTTGCGGTACTATCTAGAAAGACAAAAAAGATGCACTAGAAAACTTTCTTGTCTCTTTCGTCCTACTTCTTTACCTTGAATTCACCAAATATATCCTCAAAGCCCTCAGAAATACCACACACAGAGTCCGCAGACAAGAAATAGGAAGGTATCTACTTGTACTGCAAACAGAAAAAAAGAGCCGTGAAATTCTGGAGCAGCTTGTTCCGCAGTGATCCAGACTCCTACTAGTAGAAACCTTTTTATATGGAAACAACAGAAACCCAGAGAATGACCCGCTTCAGCAGCAGCTGGCTCACAAACACCAGCTAAACCTGTCTTTACTACCCACAGCAACAAAACTAAAAGAAATGAATAGTAATAATAAACTCTTTTATGGTGAGTACTGGCAAAATGGGATTCAAACAAACATAGAGACTGGCCTCCAGAAGAAAACATGGTTGCCCAGAGAACAGAGGAAAAGAGAGGTCAATTAGGACACACAGTGGATAAGAAGCATTTTTTTATTCTCCTGCTCAAATCCTGTATCCTGTAGTATAAACATATCAGAAAAATATTAATCAAATTGACTGAAACAGATACCAAAGTCTGTGTACTGCTGACTGAAAAGACTGACTTTATGTACTGTATATTTTCCCTTTGAGCTATTACTGTCATTGGTTAGTTACTAATCATTAGCACAATTAATATTTGGGCTATGTGCATCTTTCATTGTCACATTTGTGTCATAAACTTGCTTTTGCAGAAGTCTCTAATGCCCATTCATGCACATAAAGCACATTTTAATTTGAGAGAAAGACAGAGACTGGAGGGAAAACAGTGAAATCAGCAGCCAAGAATGCCTAAAGAATTAGGATGAATGAATGCTTCCTATTCAATACATCACACAACACACACATTGTGTGATAATCACACACTGTAGATAATTACTGTTCTAATGCCAAATGTATAAGACTAGTCAACTTTGTTGCAGCATGAGAAGCAGTCATTACACAGCAGCGTCTGCTACTTAGTAGTCAAGATGAGAGCCAGACTGTTGTCACGTGTCTAGCTACTGGTGTGTGTGCGTGTGTGTGTGTGTGTGTGTGTGTGCATGTGTATGCAAAAAGCAATCTGCTTGCTTGTTTGATTATCTGTAAAGCAGTCCTGTGTGGGGATGTCTATATGCACCACAGTACATGTACACGTGTGTATGCATGAGACAAGTGTTTGTGTTGTGTGTGTGTGTGTATGATCTCAGTCCTGCATCTCACAGGATGAACAGGTCAGCCTGTCATACACACACACACACACACACACACACAGTGGAAGGGTCGAATTGTCTGGTTGCTGGGCAATGAGCTCACAGCAGTCGACCATAACAACCCCTCTCTCCATCAATCAGCTATAGAGTGCTCTGCTCTAGTAATGATGTCATCACACACACAAACACACACGTACACACACACACGCATACATACACACACATACTCACACGCAGACCACACACTTATCTCATCCTCTTTGTTTTGACCTTGGGTTGTTCGTACATAGATGTAGTGTAGCGTGTGTGTGTGAGTGTGCAAGAGGAATGAGTAGTGATTGTCATTGCCTTGCAAAATATTGCAGGCGAGGTTACAATCTGCTTCTGATATCGGCTACATAAATCTCACACACATCATGTGCATTACGCACACACACATGCACGCACCGTGTTGCACAGAGATGTTCCTTAGAAAGTCCATTGCATTTTTTTTAAATCTATAATTTAACCCTGAAAGATTGTCTGAGTGTATTTTATTATTTATCGCTTCTTTTTTTTTTTTTTTTTTTCTAAAATGCTCCGCAGCACACTCATGTGGTTACACACAGTCACACATTGAAGAGTCCCAGCACAACTCATCATGTTCTGTTCTGTTCTGTCCTGTTAAGAAACTGAGAAACACCACTGCAGCAGCTGGGCAGCAAGACCTTTGTACTGTCTCATTCGGAAGAACAAAAGATACCACAGTGTGTAATGTAAATAAGCAGCGTGCTGGTGATACATCTACAGACAACACTGGCACAATGCACGTGATGTGTGTGTGTGTGTGTGTGTGTGTATGTGAGCTTTAAAAGCCTCAAGCGTATTGTGGCATTTAACATTTAACAACACGTGTACGTGCTTTTTGTCACTTAGACATTCCTTGACCAGCACAGAGACCACACAGTGTGCTAAAAAAGTCTGGACATGTTTTTCACTTGTTGTTTACATAATGAACAGTGCTTCTCATACTGAGGTAGACAATGTTTTTGGCTTTGGTGACAAATTACCAAAATCATTTTAAGTACACTCTCCATCAGCCACATATTGTTAGCACACAACACTGAGGATGCTTTCCTAAATGTGGAACATTGAGATCTGAATTTCATGCCAAATTCCGGAAAAAAAAAAAGCAAAAATATGTGGAGTTGTCAATAAATTGAATAAAGTGGTACTTTCAGAAAATTGAGAGACTTTAAAGAGCCTTTGAGTATTTGAGGAATCCGACCCTGAAACTGAGCTTCTTGGAACTGCATTTGTTTGACATGACACCTTCCTACACCTAAACATACGCATAGACACACATACTCCAGTGAAACTAATTACTTCAGGATGACACACACTTTTCTACACACACACACACATACACACTCACACACAGACTCACATGCACGCACGCACGTACATGCACATGCACACATTCTCTGGGTCCAGCTGTGCCTCTGCCAGGCTCTAGGGCAGGGGGCCAGCACAGTGAGGTGAAGAGAGTGGCAAGAACACTAACTGGCAAATCAGTGGCCAATTAAAACACTCAGCACCGTGTGTGTGTGAGAGAGTGTTTGTGAGTGTTTGTGTGTGTGAGTGTGTCCTTGTTTGACTGCCAAGGGGAGGTTTGGCACAGAAAGCATGCTTCCTATTCTCTCAGCATGCCCTCTTAACGCAGAAGCTCACACACTAACACACACACACACACACATACAGCCTTGGATTTGTCTTACCCCATTGTCTTACATTTAGGACAAATGAATGCATGAGCTTTCTCTGTGGTATGTATGTTTGTGTTTGTGCGTGCGTTTATCTACGTGCGTGTGTGCTCCACCCACTTGTGAAGTTGTATAACCTCACAAAAAGTAAGACTCAGACAGGACACCCTACACTGCCTACTTGATTATACGATAGGAGACATTGTCATGAATAGAGATGACGGGTGTGCTCATGGGTGTTGACAGAGTGGCGTTGTGTCTGTGAATGTGTGCAGGACAAGTGAAATCAGAAAGTGAAAGCTTTAAAGCAGCAGCTGCCTCCTTCAGCTGATCAGTCGGCCAATCAGACATTATGGTCTTCTTCGAGCAGGTTTGTCAATTTCGTCAATTAGTTGTTTTCGTGATTTTATTGTTAATGAGCAAATAAGTGTCATGACTGGAACCTGAACCCATCCGCTTCTGATTGTGACTCTGATTCTGATTTATCAGTTAGACTGAGATTTTCTTTCTTTTCCGACACTGTGACGTGCTGCTCTGATTAATCTGGTTAATTACACCAAAATTTATGATTGATCATGATAAGTGTCGTCTGCTGAGCTGAACCAGACAGATCCTGACGCATATTGTCTTGTGATCAGTATAGTTACTAGATAATGGCGTAAACAGTCTCCTCCTCATTACTGTATATGGCATTTGCTGCGTGATATAGAACCTTTGCTATTTTTTACCCTAAAAGTTAATGTTATATTTCTTAAAAGTATATTAATTTCTTCTGAGGTTGGTAGGTAAAGTCTTTACCTCGGTGCACCTACAATATATGCTGTGGGAAATCAAAGTTAGTCTCAGAAATCCTTTGACTATTGAATAAAGGGGACATATGGACATTTCCAGGTCTATAATTTTATCCTGACGCTCTACTGGCATATATCCTTATTTAACTGATACTGGTCCTTTATGCAGCCCCTTAGTTCAGACTGAAACAGGCCGTTTTAGTCCTGTCTCTTTAAGGCCCCCCTCCTGATGAGCCCACTCTGTTCTGATTGACCCCCTCTCAGCCAATCGGGAGGCTGCACAAATGAACAGTAGTAGTAGGATTTCACTTCTTTTTCTCTTTCTTTACTCGAAATGGAAATTTCTCAAAGACATCTGTACATGTTTGAGCCTTAATCCGATCCGAAATATGCAAGTGGACAACGTGAACAGCTCATAGCCATAGCCAACCTTGGCAACGACATTAACAACGAACAGATGTCTGTTTGTAGGCACATAAAGCCCTGGCTTTTGACTTTCAGGTAGCATGCTCACCTCAAGCTTTGGACCTTTGACCATGTTTAACATAGACATCTGACATCATAACAGTATAAAAATAACAGGAAATTACAAAAAAGCGTGATATTTCTCCCTTTCACTCAGCTCTACAGACTCTGATTAATTCTGCCTCTGATCAGCTCCAGCATCACTGAGAGTCTTGGTGTCCCAACTTTTAACTTTAGTAATCTACATCATTGCATCATACACAAGCACCCACTGAATATGCACTTCTAATAAACCCACTGCAAAATTAGGTCAGCTCTCATTCAGAAGTATGGTTGAAAACTGTGACTCGCATCAGTTAAATTGTATGAAAATTGGACCAGCGGGCTTTAGATTGCTCTCAGCTAGCTTGTAGTAGCACCCTTTCTTGTTACAGTGTGGTTTGATTGCAGACATCTCTGATCATCACAAGCATGAGCTTTGTTATTGTTGGTCACACTGTAGACTGAAGAGTTACTGAGCAACAGATGGCTATAAATGGTGTTTGATTGGAAAGAGGTGGGAAGTGGAGTAAGGCAGAGAGAGAGTGTTGTAAACCTGGAAATGCTGACCTTTCTTTTATGTTTGTCTTTGTTGAATGATTTGTATTTGCTTCCTGGCTTGTGATCTTTACTTCTTCTTTCCTTCCTTCCAACAGCATATTATAAAATTGGGTATTACAAATAGTTTGCGTCAGCAAAAGGAATTTTTCTATGGCACTGAACCCAACACAGCTGCCACGTACACACTTCTAGTAACAAAACGAAAGCGTACAGAATGTTAGATAAAGAATGACGATAAGTAAAGGACACAGGTCCTTTGCAGACATGTGTGCACCCAAGATAACATTCCTTCCTGCTTTGAGCACCTTGAACCTTCAGAGGGCTGATTCCTCACTTGTGGTATGGCAGATATGTTGGAGTCTAGGAAAATGGGGTTGTGGTTGAGGAAGGCATTTCCCTTACATTACAGTGATGGTCAGTCACTCGGTCTGTGCACACATGCACACACACACACACACACACAGGCATGTGCACATATAAAAAGACTCACTGCATTCTTCTGCCCCAACCAACCAAACAGCTGTCAGACACTACGTCAGCTCCCAAAGCATTCTGTCTATGTGTGTGTGTGATCCTGCAGGTGTGATTGTCTGTCATATTTATGATAAAAGTGTACTACAGAAAATGTAATTGGTTGTAAATGTTTCATAATAAATGTTGTTATCATCTGTGCCCAAATTATAACCTTTAACCTTACATTTATCCAGCTCACAGTCTGACATTCAACACTGTATTTTTCACTGTAACTTAGTGAGTTACAGCAAGCACTTGTTTAAAGAAGAGGAATGCAACCTTCAGATGCATTTTTGGGTACATCTTTTGCTGATGTTAGCCTTAGAACCCAGTAGTTGTGGTTCCACAGTCTACAGCCATTTCAAAAAAAGACTGCACTGTTAGGCAAAACTTGTACAGTAGGCAATGGATCTGGCAACAACCATGGTGATTGTGGGTGGACAGCATTTTTTTGACTACACTTGTTGAGGAGATGAAGGGAAGAATGCAAGCACTTGTACAGAGAAACCGATGGTTGAGTGGACAAAAGTATTCATAGTGTAATCACGCCAGCGTGTAGTCAAGTACAGAGAAACACTCACACAGAGAGAACAGTTGTTAGACATGTTAAATATCATCGCCTTTTGATCTGGATTGCCGTGCATAGTCACACACACACACACACACACACACACGACCAAAAATTGTGAACACATTGACCCACTGTGACAGAAAACAACAACAGGACATAAACACAAAGGGCTGTAGCTTTGTCCTTTTTCAAGTATGCATGCTGCTCATTCAGTCACTTGAACACTGGCTGCAAAACACAGTTGTATTGGCAAAACTCCCCAGAGCAAGACACTAAACCCCCACCTTTTAGTTTATTAAAACAGTTTTTCTCTCACTGATGGGCCAGGAAGATGACCTGTATCAAACATTTTCTCCTTCACTTGACTCTCAACACATGCACACGTAGTATTTATGCACTTGTACTTGCACAGTTGTTTGTTTGTTTTACAACTCTGATGACATCTACCTCTTGTCCCGGTGGAATTTTAATTATTTTATTGTAAGTCACTTAGGACAAAAAGCGCCGCTAAGTGAATGTTATGCAATGAAGGTACAATACAGAGACACTATTCAAAGCACATAGGATTTGAACACATACGATGTCATAAAAAAAAGCCACACACATACACAAACACACTTCTTTGCAGTAGCTGTCTGCTCCACTGTGCTTCGCAATTCAATCAGCCGTTCAGTTAATGTGGTTTACACTGAACCATTCCTGACTAATTTAGCATGCCTGATTTCTGGATTGGACATGATGGATTGAGACAAAGTGTATAGTTGTGTGTGTGTGTGTGTGTGTGTGTGTGTGTGTGTGTGTGTGTGTGACAGAAAGCATACACTGAGGGTGGTATGTGTGTGTTGTGAAGAAGAAGCTTTGAATCAGGCTGAAAAGCATTTAAATTCACTGTACATCTTCATAAACAATCAAACATCACTGCAGAACAAGTATTAGGAATGGGTGAAAACACTATTTTAAACTGTAGAATCTGTTTCACTTATGTTATTTTAAGAGTTTTCACTTTTATTACTGCAACAGAGCCACCTGCAGAAGTGAGAATTTCAATAACCAAATCCTGGCACTGATGCTTTTATGTAACATTATTTTAATATTAATGCCAGCTCAATACTTTGTTATTCTGTATATAAATGGATTTAATATGTTTGCATTGTAGTTGAGCTTATGATTTGTTATAAATAGTTTAAAAAGTTCATTTGTAATTTTGTAGATTAGTTACATGTTTGTCTTGATCAGAGGTCAGGAATGGGATACTGCATTGTCCCCATTTAGGTGAACACACCCTACTTCAAAAATGTACTTAACATTTTTTCCTTGAAAGACCTTAGGGACGTTTGTTTGACATGGAGTAACATCTAAACCTGACATCTGTAAAGACTATCAGGTATCATAGTATTTTCCCTGAAAGTTGGATAGAGTTTTGGAATGAAATCCTCATTCTCTGTCCTGCTTTACTCTGCCCTCCCTTCTCACTATCCACCCTCCTCCCTTTTATGACATTTTTCAGCTTTCCATACTCCCCGCTGTGCCTCGCTGGCGGAGCCAGTGTTGTTCTCCCAGTGAGTTTATATCTGCCTCTTCTCTGCCACCATCTGTTTCTCTCTCTGCCTCTCTATCGCCTCTCTCTCTCTCTCTGTCTGCTTTTTGCCCTCTCTCTATTCTCTCCATCTGTCTTCCTTTCTGCCACCTCTGGATCTCTACTTTTTCCTTACTCTTTTAACTTTTATGCCATTCCTCACTCTATGTTACCATCTCTTCTCTCTTTGTCTCCTCCTCTCTTAAGTTCTCTCTTTCCTTTTTAATACCATATGATGGATTCCTTTGCCAGTTGGTGTTTGGTAATCTATGGCATCATTCCCCATCTATTTTCTTCGTTCTCTTCTCTCTTTATTACACACTAACCCCACTGCTTTCTGTAGGTAGCCAGGGTGGACAGTGGCAGTTTCATGTGTGTGTGCGTACATGCTTAACCTCCTGTCACTCCCATCTGTAGCCCATTGTGGAAACATAAAGATTTTCCTATGTCTCCCATACAAGACATTCTTTCTTTCTTATAATGCGTCTGTCTCACTCTGCCATTATCATATCTCATTTCCACTGTAGCTCTCGATCCCTTGTGGGATAGAGTCGTCGTGCATACATAAAAAAGCGTGCATGGAATGATATATTTTACTATTACTAATGTAATACACAAACAAAGCCAGCCACATTCTCTAATTCCCATGTCTGCCTTCCATAAAACATTAACAGTCACAGCTAGACAGCTGCGCATACACTCCTCCCTACTTCTTTCCTTGTTTTCAGACATGTAAGAAGTGGGTCAGTAGGATGTTTGATGACCCACACACCTCCACACACATCCCAAAAAAAATTCACAGACACACAAGCGCACACACTGCAGCTGACTAAACAGCAGGGAACACGTCTCTCGTATCCCCGTAACATCCCCATCATTCCACCACAACCTGCCTAATTAGTCCCACAGAGTGTGCGCACGCTGTCGACGATCAGCCGGTCTGTCTCTTCTGCCGGTGTGTGGGTGTCTGCTTAAGTCAGCTTGTTGCACATTTGATGTCTTTAAAGATGCTCTGGAATTTTTTTTTTTTTTTTGTGAATATGTCAGATCCTGTTTATAAGGGTGACCTGTATTTGCATTGCAGTTTTTAAAACAACAACAACTCTTTGCAGCAATTGTAAAGCTACACAAAGAAAGGACACACAGAGAAAATGTCAAACAAGAGCAAGGTTTAAAACACTTACTGTAAGCAAGAACATTCAACAGGAAGATATAACATGTACAGCAGTAATAAAAGCTACTTAATATGAGAAATGCTGCACTTCTTGATTGACAAGACCTTTTTTTTATGTTTAACATTATAGACTGTATAGACACATTTTATTTATTTATTTGCACAGTAAATTGCAGGCCTACTCTTTTTTTTCCTCTTCAAGTCAATTAAATTTTCAGATGCACCTTTGTCATAATCCTCATAAATAACCATCACAGTAGTGCTTTTGTCATGATTTACTGTCAGACATGTACATATCAGCACCTACAGTGTCATTTTAAAGAAACCTTTTGTTTGCTGCTGCGACTCTATTTGTAACAAGTTGTGAGAATCCCATATATCTTTGTTTGTGCATATATGGATCAAAGCTGAGTGTTACTTTGTTAAATAAACCTTGTGATGCATCCTTAGTTGTGTGCCCAAATACATTCTGCCGTGTGTTGTACAGTTAAAAAAAAGTCCTTTCCCCAGTTCAGTTTTAACTTGTGTTGTTTTCATCCACCAGGGAGTGCTGAGTCCCTGAGTCAACACACTGCATTCTGGGATAGTCTGGAACCCTCTCCATGGGCTGTACCACCTGCTGACAAACCAGGGGGGTCTGGAGAAGTGGTGTTGAATGAGGTGAGAAAGTCCGTGTCCCTCCTGCAAACATGTTCTGTGTCTATATCATAGTATTTTGTGAATAGTTGGAACCCATATCGTGTTTTTAGTCGAGCTTGAATTGAAGTTGCACTTGACAAGCTAGAGGACAGTAGTAAACGTCTTACTGCTGAATCATTACTAACACAGTGCCACCATGTTGGTATTCCAGTATAAAAGCTGTTAGTCTTACTGTCATGTTTAATTTGATGTTATTAGTTCTGACATCAAGGGCTTTTCAGCCCTGTATTCTCTCCATCGCCAAGAGCCTTGTTTTGCTGATAAACCTGTCACCCTGGTCACAGCACAGATGCATGTAAAGTAAAGTGTATTTGATTTTAATGTGAGGGAAGTGGCGGCTCATCATGTGTACAGCTCACTGTGAATGAGCCAAGGTTTTCCCTCTGTGTAGTGTTGAGCCGCAGCACGTCGCAAGTGTGTGGGTGGGTTCAAATTAGTGGCTTACTCTTCTAATCCCCATTCGCTGTCATGCAATATAATGAGCTCACCAAACAATATGGTAGACGACTTAATCCTTCACCCACTCTTTTACATTTGCTGAAAGGTTAAAGGAAAACTGTCAGAAAGATAAGAACGCATCATTTAGTCACTGAAATGAAGCCTGTGGGCCTCGCAACTAAGTTTGTTTCCTGCCTACGCTGTGATTGGAGGAGAGGAGTTTTTAGAGTAAGGGAACGCTAGTCTGCCTAGTGACAGTGTGTTTGTTTGTGAAGCCGCATCTCTGTTGGAGCAGCAATATATTTTCATGCATAGCACCTTCAGGAACCAGTTAGTGAGGGGTCTTCCTGCGAGAATTGCTTATTGGCAGTGCTGAGAATGCGAAAAACACCCTATAAATAATGTCTCTGTAAGGCCTGAGGAGGGGGGGATGTATTGGAGTTTATGTCTTTGGGTTTGGGTTTGGATCTGATTCTAAGTATGTTCAGTAATTAATTTCTTTGTAAACAAATCTGCCACTTTTTTTTTTTTTATAATTAGTAGCAACCGACATGCTACAACTATGCTGTTTCTTCTCTGAATTACTCACAACACGTGCAGTCTTTTTGTGGTTATATTGATCCCCAGAGAAGAAATTCTCTTTTCGATTCCTCCCTTCCACAGGGAAGTAAGAACACAGGGTCAGCTGCAGAATCACACCTTCGGTGCTGCTGGTGATTATCTTGCTCGCAGACATTTCAGCAGAGTAAATGCTTGAGGTCAATGATTTGAATTCAGGCCTTCTGGTTGATGGATAGTCTCTCTTTTCACTATAAGGCATTTTCCCAGTGAGTCATAGAAAATCAATATGAACAAACATTTAAAGTTTTCAAGTTCTCTCCCACAGATTGCCTTGAATGTTATTTTCCGCTTGCTTCTTTGCCCGAGGGATACTCTGCATGTCTGTTTACAGCTATTATGAACAATAAACAGTTGGACCTGGGTGACTTTAATAAGAAACACGAACCAACCTCCACCAGGCATCTGCACACAGAGTGGGAGATTACTGTTTGAATTTACTGGTGTGTCAACATACTAATTGGCAGGTGAAGTCTCAAGGCAGCACTGATCTGTCCAGCTATAAGCTAATAATATGCATCACAAACTAATTAAAAACATTGCATTCTTCCAGTGTACAGGCATCAACAGTGCAGACATTAAAAAAGTAATACCGGGCAGCCTCCACTGTTCTGGACGGAAACATCAGAAGTCATTGCTAAATTAATTTGCTTAATAATTTCTTTGCATGAATGAATGATATGCAATCTAACTCGGCTAAGTAGGAAACAGTGGAGTGGTTTTCACATTTTTTGGTGGTTTAACAAATCATTTGGTCACAAATATTTAGGATATGTCGGTTGACTTAATGTTGAAGTCCTTAGAGATGCATATTTTTGAGGAGGAGATAAGTAATTCATACTAAAAAAGGTTATTTTGTTTTTAAGACAAACATTGAAGTATTCAACTACCTCCTTTGTGATAACCAGCTGTGAATGAGGTTAAAGTGTTCCCTACAGTGTGTCCGTGCTTTGGAGTGGAAACCCTGTTGCTCCCTGTTATTCTGTTGCCTCAACATTTGGTGCCTCTCAATGGGAGTAGGGAGTGCACTCTAGTCCTCTTCTTTTTCTGCCAGTCTATTGCTTTTTCACACAAACATGCTTGTTTAAGTGTACACATACACACATGAATCATGTACATACACAGAGAGAGCACTCTCATTTACCCCACAGGGAGCAGCGAGTTTGGAGAGTGCTGCGGTTTCCCTGCCGAAATCTCTGTATGTATGTTACACGCTGCTCTCTCTCTCTCTTACTCTCCCACGCGCTCCCTCCTTCAGTCTCTCTCTTTCCCTTTCAGTTCATTTCAGTCCAATTCAGTGACATTTTGATCAAAAACATATTCTTAAATATCTCAGGAAGAGAGGCTTAAATATTTTTCTCTTTCTGTCTTCTCAAATTTAAATTTGCTGTATCACCATGACCATATGTACAGTAACGTTAAACCATGTTGTACAAAGATTACAATGTAATTACAGTCATTACAGAATGTCTGTCTTTTTCACTGTCTCCTTCGCACTATCACTCTCTTTCTTGTTGGATCCAAAGAGTAAAAAGTGTGAGTGCTTGTGTTTGTGGGTGTGTGGGTGTGTGGGTGAGAGAGAGAGAGAGAGTAGAGAGAGGGAGAGTCGGTGCTATTCTTGGCTGGTTGGGGAAGTCTTGGCTCCCTGGCGTATGGGAAAAGTGCTCTTGGCAAGTCTTGAACCCAGGCATTCCATTATGCTGTCCTGTCGAAACACACACATAGAACACACCAACTTGTTTTTGTCGCTTAGGAGGACATTGCACTGACTTACATTCATTCTCTGGAGACTTAACCATAAATGCAACCCTAACCTTAACCCGAAAAAAAAACCAAGCGTAACCTTAAAATGTAATGGTTTATCTTGTTTACACAGACGCACACCTAAGTGACTGAAGTGCGCATTTACACGCTCATTTGTTACAAACTGCAGAGTTTTTGGAGTTTCTTCCAGTCTCTCTCTCTCTTTCTCTCTCTCTCTCTCCCTCTCACACACACATACACACAAACGTCTACAGCACATGCATGCACACACACACACAGACAGCGAGGAGAAAGTGCGGTCTCAAAAGAGAGATTTCTAGTAGTTCTACATTATGCCCTGAGGCCCAAAGCAAGAGTTTCACCGTCACTCACTCACACACACACACACACACATACACACACATAGCATTCTGCACTACATCCTTGAATCAATTGCCTAAGGAGTGGGAGGTTGTCTGCATGACTTGTATCAGCTAATAGATCTCTTAAGTATCTTTCTCAGTGTCCCTTTCTCTCTCTCTCTCTCTCTCTCTCTTTGTCCCTCTCACTGCAGTGCTACTACAAGGTGACATCACTGTCTCACTCCATCTTTTTCCTGATCCTCCCTCATTTCCTATGTTTTTTTTTATTCTGCTCTCCCCTCTCCTCCTCCCTGTGTCCTTTTCTCATCTGCTCTTTTTATGTGTCCCTCATAAAATCAATTTTTCTCACACTCTATTTCTTCTTTCTTCCACTGTAAATCCTTGCGTAACGGATGTCAAACTATGAACAGTCGCAGTAAATATTGGGTTTTACGATTGAAATGGGGTCAGGGTCAAAGGGTATTGTGTCTCATAAGGATACAGCCACCTTCAAGCAGACGGTGTGTGTGTGTGTGTGCGTGTGTGTCAGCCCATGAGACAGCTGCATGCAAACAGAAGAATTTTGCACACAAATTATCCTTTGTGGTTAAAGCACACACACACACACACACATACGTGCGCAAGCATAAAGCGGTTGCTGGTCTTTCCTCAGTTTGAAAAGGCCCACCCAGAGAATGTCACTGAGATGGAATTTCCTTTCATCTGGGTTTGTGTGTACAATGTGTGTGTGCACAAATAAATGCTGAAAATAAGGATGTTGAAAGAAAATGAAAGAATAGTTGGAAAAGTCACACAAGCAATGAGAAGCCAGTGTGGTCAGTCAGTCTGTCTGCTTTTTTCTTTTCTCTGTACTGTGAAGTATTCAGCAGTTGGAGTGAAGCTTCTCCTCCTTAAGCATGGGCAGTGTGAGTGTATATTTCAATATTTCAACAGTAGCCTGCATATGCAAGCTGGTTAGTTAAGACAGGATAAGGTGGTAAGTACGTGGCTGTACATATTAACAGTGTATGTATGTTGTTAGTTACAGAATGCTGCAATGCAAAAGCTTCCTTTGATTTTGTTATGTGATGTTTTGACAGTACAGGTCCTCCCTAGGCAAATACCCACAGGAAGGAAATGAGTACTACTGTATATAGCAAAATGACCAGTGACATCATCTAATCAAATTAATGTGTGTCATGACATCCTCATCCCAAGGGAACTAAAAACATTGATATGAATTGAGTACAATTCAAAGGAGCCTTGCACAAATTTCTAATCAATAAGTCAAAATGATGCAATAAAAATATCAAGCACTCATTTTGTTTAAGTAATGAGTAATGGTAGGTAGGTTGACAAGAGACACTAGGGGGCAACACGAGTCATTAAAAATATGTGTAGTGCATCAAATTATATTAATATAAATAGACAAAATCTCAAATCTTTATTATTTCAAGTACCGATAGTCCTGTGTTGGATGAAATGGTAACATTGGGAGCCTAACATTTAGTCAAGGAATCATGGAAGATCACAGTTCCTCATCAAAGACGAGTTAGACTGAGAAATAACCTGGTGTGTGTACATATATGAGTCAGTTTTCCAGTTGGTTGTCGTGTGTGTGCATTCGTTTTAAACTCATTTTTGAAGTATCCTGTGTGGCTTTAATCGCATAATATAATTTTGTGTGTTTTTTTGTCCCGACATGGGTCTCTAGAAATACAGGCAGTGTACCCCCCCGATTAAATGCACAATGTCTTGGTGATGGGTTACCATCCATATTTTAGTTATTCATAGACCAAAAAAACTAGCAAAGCCATTTAATGTCCCAGTTTTCTGTCATATTGTACAGTATTTCCAGTTGATCACAGACTTGTTGCAACATGACACATTGTCCCTTTGCTGACAGAGCACACAAAACAATCTTTACATAAAAATTGCCCAATTCATTGGAGCTATTTTCTTCTCTGGGAGCCTCATGGCAATCATCATCATAAGATACATGTGACTGTATACAGTAGTATGAATTGACATGAGTATGGTTTTGTGTATTTTGTTCACCAGGCAGTGTTTGGCTTGCACAGTAGACACACTGCTGGGCAGCATGCAGACACCCTTGGAGTGTGTTGTGATTGTGTGTGTGTGTGTGTGTGTGTGTGTGTGTGTGTGTGTGTGTGTGTGTGTGTGTGTGTTCCTGGCTGTGGAATTTGTTTGTTTGGATGATGACTGAGTTCTGTATGGCTCCGGTGTGTACTGCATGCATGTCCTGTTGAGTCTCAAGGGTGTATGGTGTGTGTTTGTGTTGAGCAGAGGGCTTTGATGAATGTGTGTGAGTCTGCATGCTCACCTAGTGCTGCTGCCTGTCTGACATTTTTGTCCGTGCGCCTTTGAAAAGGTGGAACACATTATTCACAGACAAGGACACATGCTGAGCAGTCGCCCACCTCTCCTTCATCCACACAATGTCCGCTGCCATGCCCATTCATGCCAATTAGTGCCAGTCTGCCTGCCTATTCCCATTACAGCGGGGCAGTTCACCTTCAGTGAACACAACAGTATGGTTGTCCGTCCTCGATGCGGACACATGCAGTCTCCATCAGGAAAAAAAAAAACATTTGAGTGTGTTCTTTTCTTTAATAGTGTGTGTGTGTGTGAGCGCTGACAAGCACATACAGAGGCAGTGTGCAGTTGTGTGCATTACCATTTGTCTCTGCAGGCATTCTGTTAAGCGCTGTGCACCCAGCAGCCCATCAGAGTTACACATCCCACACCTGTCAGACTGCCGTCAACCT
The DNA here is from genome assembly GCF_963924715.1 of Thunnus thynnus. Classification (NCBI taxonomy): domain Eukaryota; kingdom Metazoa; phylum Chordata; class Actinopteri; order Scombriformes; family Scombridae; genus Thunnus; species Thunnus thynnus. The sequence goes on along the minus strand of NC_089531.1, from coordinate 16,089,300 downwards.
GACTTCAGCTAAGAAATTATCACACTTTCGTCATCTGAATCTGATTGCCTGCTTGCATTTCTCACCATGTCCTACCTAGTGGTGGAAAGTAACTAAGTACATTTACTCAATTACTGTACTTAAGTAGAATTTTGAGGTACATTTTCAATAAATGTTCAAATTATTCAATATTTCATCAAAAATCAAAGATTTTTTCTCTCCCATTAATCATCTCACGACCACTCAGATTTATCTGGTGACCCTTTGGAGGGGCACGACCCCTAGGTTGGGAACCACTGGACTAAAATAGCTAACTGTACATAAAATAGTTGTAACTAGCTCCACCTCCAGCAGCTACAACAGCAACATGCTGCTCTAACACTGATGCTTCAGTATTAATAATCTAATGATGTCATATATAATAATATATCAGTCAGAAGGACCAAACCACTACTTTTACTGCAATACTACAAAGATTAGCTTTACAAATTGACTTTTTTGTGAATATTGAAGAAGGAAATGCATTTTAAGAGAACAATATGTTCTGTATCTTTTCACTAATGGTCTACATGTAGAGTATATGGATGTGTTTCATATACAGTAAAATCTGGCTGGATTTTAAGATATCATATAAATTGAAGATGTTTGAGGATATAGAAATGGAGGATATTTTGTTATTTAAAGCCATGAGGTGTTGAATTTTAAATTCTTAACTTTGGTGCCCACAAATTATGGTGTCAATAACCTGTGGCACTGTGGTACCACTACACATCTGAATCAGGGACACTAGGATAAATGGGCTAAAAAAGTCATAGAGACTGACAAATTTCTACAGGATTTGCCTATTTTTTCTTCAAACCAAATCTTATGCCATCTGAATGATTTATAATTTAAAGACTGTAATCACATAAAAATTTTATACGTAGTGGATATCAAGTAAGTGAAGTTCAAGTCCAAACTTAACTTTGATATCTAAAAAGGCAATTCACTCATCTGCAAAATATCAAATATCTGCGAATGTCTTCAATTATTTTTTCCAGTTCCAGTGAAAGGCTAGATTAAGCCAATAAATCACAGTTACACATTACATATTCTCCATATACAAATTTGTAAAGTGAGTGACATTTGGTGTTAATGCCAGTTTTCTGTTGAAGGAATGAACTAAGGAAAGACAGGTGGGTAGGTAGGACAAATAAATGAATGGTGTAATGATGAATGGATGTGTTTTTGAATAACATTTATCTGTCACTTTTCTCTCTCTCCTCTTTTCTGTCCTTTACTTTTCTCTCCGCAATTGTCCCTTTAAAAAAAAAAACAAATCTATTTTTCTCTCTTTCCAACTTCCCCCCCTTCCCCTCACGCATTTCTCTTTTACTGTCTTTTGTGCAGTAACACACATCCTCTGAGTAGGATTATACATCGTGTTTGAAATCATATTTTGATGTTTATGTCTGTGTTTGCCCTTTGAATGAGTGTGTTGGACTTTTGCCTGCATATTTGTGCGTCTGTGATGGCTGCTTTTGTTTGTGTATAACCGTGTGTGTTTCAAGCGTTGTATGTGTGTGACAATGAAAGAGAGAGTATCAGTTCATGTTCGGGTGTGTGCACATGTGCACGTCTGCATCATGCATGTTTGCATATTTACGCATTTGCGTGTGTGTGTGTGTGTGTGTGCTCACTAGGATTATACAGCAATAGAGGAGCTTAGCAGTGATTTGCCCATCCATTCCAGTCCCTCCCTAATCCTATACACACACTCATGCATACTTCTTTGTGTGTGTGTGTGTGTGTGTGTGTGTGTGTGAGAGACTAGCAAGGATCTAATAGTGTGTGTGGATTAGTAGGTTTGTGAATGGGATGTGGCTTGGGCAGAAGTAGCACGCTACACTGCCAGTAAGTTAACGCAGCCTGGCAGAGTGTTTGTGAGAGAGACAGAGAGATGGAAAAAAAAAAGTTAAATTTATTTTTAGTGTGTGTAAATGGCCACAGTTCAGAGGGCAATGTTAACATGTTTATGTAATAATTACAAAAGGTTATGAATTATAGAGTTTGAACAGTATGTTGGTATGATGTGATAAAGTAATAGGTGTGTGCCTTCATTAAGCCCTCGTTGCAGTGTGTGTGCGTGTTGGGTATGTGACCATTAGGTGGCTCTGCACCTGCTTTCTCACAGGCCCCTGCACTTGCACAGTCACACATACACACACACACAGACAGATGGAAAGAAACAGATAAACAAGAGAGCCGAGACTTTCGCTGACAGAGACAGAGGGGGGGCATAGATGGGTAAAGAGAGTGTAGGATGCCGTTGTCATAACCGCAGCGTGTGCGAAGTTTGCATGGGCGACCGAGAGCGCGAGAGAGTCTGTGTGTGTGTGTGTGTGCGGTAGAGAGAGAAGAGAAGTCTGTGATATGTATATGGGTGTGTGTGTATATATAGAAGCTTTTCATCAGTTTCCTTAGTGACTGGCTGTGACTGAGACGGTTCTCTGCTCTGCAGAAAGACAGAAGGAATGAAAGAGGGAGCAGTATTTGTGGAAGATTTCAGTGCACTTGACATTTCATAGATTCACTTCTTATGAGGCGGTTATTGACTGAGGTTTGATGTTATTAGTCAGTTATTATGATGAACCCATAGCTAATATTTTCATTTAAACTGTCAGTGTGGTCAATCTTGACTACTTGCTTCTGAAAAGTATAAACCTGAAGAAATTACAAAAGAGAAAATTACAGGATTTGTTTTCATTTTTTTCTACTGCATATGGGTCAGCATAATACCACAAGTAAAAATATTTCAGTAAGTTATAATTTCATTTTATGAAAAATGGAATAGAGTCAAGATATCTGCTTTCAAAGAACACTTTTCAAGTTTCCCATGTTATTCTCCAGATCCAGCTATATGAAAAAGCTTAGTGACCTCATGTAATGAGTATAAAATACATCAGTCATGAAGAGATGTAAATTTTGAGGAGGTGACAGCTTTATAGAGACATATTTAAGCTCAGGGACAATAAAATATGGGTTTTGCAGGAGAAGTGAAAGTCAACTGTGACAGGTTCTGATCGAATGGTGATATTTTAGACATTTAGTGATGTTCTCCAGGCTCTAAAACAGGTTTCTTGGTTGAAATGGTTAGCCAATGGGGAGCATCTGAAGAAAATTGATATTTATGTGGTTCTTGACTGTTGGGTTAATGTAAAGAGCAGACATTTGTGTTTTCAGACATGATTGAAGGGCGTTGACATGCGATCACCTTCGCCAGACTGAGAAAGTTTTAGATGGAGAGACAGAGCAGCTGAACAAAGAGAGACATTACAGAGAAATAACTAAAATAACCATTCAAAAAGTTAAAATCTCTCATAAGTGATTCTCTCTTTTTCTCATCTCTTTTTGCTTGTTCTCCACCTCCGCTTTCCTTCTTTCTCTCTCTCTCTCGCACTGCTTTCACTTGACTGCAGATTGTAAACAAACCCACACAAATGAATTATGATTAAATACCGAGAGTCTCCAATTAGCTGCCAAGGCAACAGACGAGTGTTGCTGTGCTGCTGAGGTCACCTGACAAAATGAAACGGACTGTGAAACAAATGCACTGTCTAGTCTGGTTTTCTCTCAGTGCCTGCTGGTTTGTCTCTCTGTCTGTGTCTCATTCTTGTGTATCTTCTATCTGTGAATGCTTCTTTACTTCGGTCCGGGGCTCTGATATAAAGCTAAAACATTTTCTTAATCTGACTAATTGTCTTAGTGATATTAAACAATACAACAGTGGTTTGTGTGCAATAAATACAAGACAAATTGACTCGTTAAAGGTTAAAACACCTAGATAATATCCCAATAGTGACTCTAAAACAGGAACTGTATCTTTTAATATGAATATTATACCAACAGAAAGTCCTAGAAGAGCAACGTCAGAGTACTGCTATTCTGCTTGATTGACAAATGTTGTCAGAAACATCACAGCACTGAGTGCCTATCACCAAAAATGCCTTCCAAAATATAATAAAAAAAAAACAACACACAAAGAACTCGCAGATTACCACTTTTCAATCCTCTTATCCATCCAAGCCTCTTGGGTACATTTTATATGTTCTTTTTGTCCCCTTTATCAGTATTAAAAGCAAACTTTTGAAATGTCTTCTGTCTACTAGTGAAACACTCCATGAATATCCCAAGCTGAACATTGGATTGATATCAAGCTAACAGGAAGACCAACCAACACAAACAGGATGTCTTTTTTAGTGCATGTTTAGACTCAGTCAGTCTAGCGGGAATCATTACAGTATACTGCATGTGTGTGCTGTTCTGTGAGCGAGTGCTCGTTTCTTCCCTGTGCGTGCTACATCTCTTAGCATTGAGGAGCACATTTCATCTATATTTACTTCCAAATGGTCTTTTAACTAGGTCAGCTAACTAACGGAAATAGACTACTGTATGCCTGTCAGTGAGGCAATCAGTCGTGACATCTAGTGGTCCAAAGGAGGAAGTGCAGCCTTGTTGAATCTGAACAGGACACCTAATGAAACTGCAAAAGAGGAAAAATAGATACGGGTACTGATGTCGCTTCTGTCATTGAACTCACTGTATTCTGTGTCTTTGTGTACAGACACACACATATGAGTGAGTGTAATTGCACAGTATTTGGTATGTAAGTATGTGTATGTCTGTATCTGTTTTTTTGTATGTGCTTGTGTATTGATGATACAATGTAGTTCTGAAACAACTAGTCAAATACTTGATTAGTTGATCCACAAAAAAATGATTGAACCGCAGTGATGAATGAAGTAATTTATCATAAATACCAAACATTTGTCAGTTCCAGCTTCTCAAATGTGAGGACTTGCTGATTTTCTGTGCTTTGTGTCCTTGTAAACAGAATATATTTATGTTTTGCACTCTTGGTGACACAAAACAAACAAAGTTTAAGATGCCTCCTCAGGCTCTGGGAATCTTTTTTTCATTTTTTTACTATTTCCTGACATTTTAGCTAGGTCATCATTAATTAAAAGCTTGTGAAAAAACAACAAAAGAATCACAGTTGCGGCCCTAGATACAAGCATATGTGTATGTGCGTGTGTGTGTGAGTGTGTGTGTACATGAGCTTTCCATGTGTCCCTCTTTCACGTACTCTCTGTTTCTGTCTCTCTCTCTCTTTAATCTCTACTGCTCACTCTGTCTCTCCCTCCCTCCCTTTTTATCTCTCCCGCACTCCCCCACTCTGCCCTTCTCACTGTAACACCCTCCCTCTCTCCCCCTTTCTCTCTCTCTCTCACTCTCTCTCTCCCTCTCTCTCTCTCCCTCTTTCTCTCTCTTTCTCAGCTTGTAAGCGGTCTCTGGGCGTGCAGCCAGCTGGCGTGTGTGTGTTTTTTGAATGAATACCTGATGAAGTTGGCCGAGCGAACCGTGGGAGGGGCCCTGTGTGTGTGTGTGTGTGTGTGTGTGTATGGTGTGTGTGTGTGTGTATGTGTGTGTGTGTATGTGTATGTGTAGGGCAGACAGTGTGAGAGCTCTGGCTCTCATTCAGCCCCTTGCATAATACACGTTGGAGCTATGCATGCGGGACTCCCTCCCTGTGGGCGTGTGCAAGTGTGTGCTACCAATTTTTTTTTGTGTGTGTGTGTGTATGTGTGTGTGTGTGTGTGATCACCTGTGTGTCAGTGCGAGTGAGGGAGCTTCCTGCCTCGCTGTCAAGATTTAGGAGAGGGCTGCTGGTCCGGACAGTGTGTGAGTGTGTGGATGTGTGTGTGTGTGTGTGTGTGTGTGTGTCGGCAGTGTGGGTTTCGAGGTGAAAAAGGCCGAGAGCGGTTTGTAGCACAACTACACTGACTCTGCTCGGGATTTTCCGCTTAAGAGGGAGAGAGGGAGACAGAGAAAGACTCAGGGTGCTTTACAAGGGACACGGCAGAGCAGGAGAAGAGAGGAGGAAAGGGAGGAAAGGAAGGAATGAGAGGGGGAGAGAGAGCATGCTGCAGAAGTGGGCTACTCCTGCTACCCCGGTAAGTACACTTCACACAGTTTTGCACTCGCTCTGAATGAAGTGTGTGTGGGAGAAAAAGTCAGCATGTTTGTGTGTGGGTCCCGAACGCTTGTCTTGTTGTATCACAGTATGTCATTTGTAAGTGCGTACTGCGTCTGCCCTAGTTTTTCCTACAATCGTTGCTGCTCGTTTATCCTATTCGGCCGTCGTAATGGAAGTGTTTCCCCTCCCCGCTTGTCTTCTCTTCTCTTCTCTTCTCTTCTCTTCTCTTCTCTTCTCTTCTCTTCTCTTCTCTTCTCTTCTCTTCTCTTCTCTTCTCTTCTCTCTTCTCTCTTCTTCTCTCCTCTCTTTCCAGTTGCTCTTTTTCTTCTCAGGCTCTCCTTCTCTGTCTGTCTAACCCCCACCCCCACCCCTCCCCACCCCCACCCTCTCCAACCACCCACCAAACCTCAGGGTTGCTGAGAGGTGAGAAAGTGCAAGTCATGCAACCCTGCCTAAGTGTTTGTTTTCTGAAAGAGACTCTCTCTTTTTCTCACAGTCATTTGTTTCTCTCCATCTCTGTCTCTCTTTGTTTGTGTAACTCTTAACCACTCTCTCTCTCTCTTTCTCTCTCTCTCTCTCTCTCTTGCTTCTCTTTCTCTCCGTCACCCCTCCCTCTTCTCTTCCCCTGCTTCTCTAACTCTGCGTCTCCATCTGTCAATGGCAGATCCTCCATTATTCTCACACTATCTGACCATGCTCCTATATACGTGCGTGTGTGCGTGTGTGTGTGTGTGTGTTTGTTGTTGTTTGTGTGTAATCACTAGTGGAGAGTGACAGTGAATAAAGTGGCAGCCTTGTCAGAGTTCCCAGTCTGGCGAGGCTCCCTTTAATGCGCACACACACACACGCACACGCACGCACATATGCAAACACACACACTAATGAAAAACTACATAGACAAAAAGCTACAGAGAGACATAGAGGAAGAAATAGAGAAGTAGAGAGAGCGACTGAGAAGTATAAGCCTGCAGCAACACTGTACTTTCCAGTTGGACTATATTTAGCAGTGAGATAACACATCACGTTGGACTTATCCCTTTGATCATGATTATGATTATGACTGGGCAATCACGCACACAGACACAGACCCAAATGCAACAGACATATGCAGCCTGTGCACACCAGTTTTTGTTTACTATGACAGGTTTATAAATGCATTTGCAAGTCAAATAGTGACATGTTGGGTAGTTGATTGACAAAAGTACATAAAGTCACTGTTCTTTTTTTTTTTTATTATTATCATGATCTATTATTTAAATTCTTAATAAGCAAACATCCAGAGATATGACACAAACACAGACAAGAAACACAAGACAGGATACAACACACTCTGTAAACTGCTGTCCTTTGTAGTTTCCATGTTGTGATATTTCACACTGACACACTCAGCGTATCGTTTTGACAACCAGTGATTGTGGATGCTGCTAAAAATTTTGGGCCTCCTGACAAGAACAACCTTTGACAGATACAATTCCGATGTTTATTGTCACTGCTGAATCTTCGCATACTTGAATACGTAATGCAATGCATTGGTTCAAGGGAAGTTTAAATAGAGTTTTTGGCATATAGCATGCTGGTGCTTTGCTGCTGACAACTGTCATATCAACAAGAAGTACAACAACATAATTACAGATTAATGTTGCATTTATTAAATGGGAACTTAATGTCATTGTTGCAAACATTTCAACATTTTACATGGTTTGTATTAGACCTAGACCAATAATCAGCTGATATTAGTTTATTGGAGATATATTAGTATCGGTGTACAGTCCCAGTCAAGAGTTTGGACACTTGACTCTCACTTGAATTAGAAAGTGAGTCCAAACTTTTGGCTGGTACTGTATATGTTGGCTGACTTTGCAATACAGAAAGGCCAAAGTAAGTTTGAGATCATTTAGAAACAATGTCACCATCACATAGTTTTTCCACCAGAGAGCACAGACACATTTATTTTTTTAACTGTAAAATGTCCCACTCAGTATGTATCTCAGTCACAATTAAAACGATAACAAATCTATGGGATCCATGTGTTTTATGTAAAATTACTATCAGCCAATATATGATTATTGGATTTTTTAACCTCAAAGATCCAGTATTGGTCAGGCTATAGTTTGTAGATGTGTCAGTCAGAATCATAAATGTCATGATAATGTCATGTAACGTTCCTACAAATATATATAGACCTCCAGGGCAGATACAGTCATTTCTGTACATGTATGCACTATTAATATGTCACTGAGTTGAAGAGCATTGCACACATTTAGTGCAGACAAACTTAAAATAAATCTATTATAAATCTAATACCAAAATCTTAAATTGAGGACCCGAGGGTGCCATTAAATTACAGAAGGATCAGCCTAATGAGCACAGTTTACAAGCTGTACTCCACTATACTTAATGAGAGGCTCATGTTGTATCCAGAGAAGGAATGGCTCCTTATGGAAAAGCAAAATGGGTTTTGTAAGTCAAAGTCATGTCTTGATCATATTTTATATTGTCTACAATTATAAAAAATAGAATTAGTGAAAAGTCAACATATGCATGCTTTATTGACCCTCAGAAGGATTTTGGATATTTGGGGATATTTTAGTTTACAGACTTATTGAGTATGAGGTGAATGGAAAATTCTACAAGGCTCTAAAAGCTCTCTACAGCGAGCCATAGCATGTGTAGGATTGAATTAGTATCACACAAGCTGGTTCCCAACCTCATCAGAGGTGAAACAAGGTGATGCTTTGTCTCCCACATTGTTTGAAATTTATATAAATGATTTGGCCAAAGAAATAAAATCTTTAAATTGTGGGCTGATGTGTGGAAAGGAAATTATAAGTATTCTTTTATATACAGATGACATAGTTTTACTATCACCATCTGAAGAAAAAATGCAACAGATACTCTCCTACACTAACAAATGGTGTAAAAAAATGGAGACTGTTTATTAACAAAAAGAAAACTGAAATAATTCACTTCAGAAAACCCTCCTTTACCCGCAGTACTTACCAGTTTAAAGTTGGATCACATAAGCTAAATTATGCAGACTCATATAAATATCTCGGTTTCTATATTGAGGAACAAATGAATTTCATAAAAGGTGTTAAGGTTCTTGCTGAATCAGCAAGTAGAGCTCTGGGATGAATCATTGGTAAAAGTAAATGCGTTTTCAAACAGACTCTAAATGGTTTCAAGCTGGTCTGTGTCCTGTGCTTGATTATACTGCCTTGGTTTGGGGCTGTAGAAATATCTCTATGTGTGAATCAGTGCTGTAAGATATTTTCTGGGTGTGCGCAGATATGCACCAAAGTTGGCTATAGCGGGGGACATGGGATGGGAATCATGTGAGGCTCATTGGAAGATCAGTAATGTAATCGTTTATTCGATACGGAAGAAAGTAGGTTGAAAAGACAAATATTTATTTGGGATAAACAAATTATTGGTTCTTGGTCTAAAGATATGTGCACATTGTTCTGCAACTCAGGGTTTGGTGAGGCTTTTTTTTTTAATAATGAAAAGCTTAACATTAGTTTGTTTAGACAATCTGTTCGCCAAGGGCAAAGGGCAGTGGTCTGATGATATATGGACTAAACCAAAACTGTATATTCTTACAATGATAAAAGCTGAATATGGTATGGAAAATGATGTTGTATATAATTTGTCTAAAAAGCAAAGTTCTCTATGTGCCCAGCTGAAATCTGGTATTTTACCTCTGACTGTTGAAATTGGACAGTATGTTAATCTAGAAGAAGAAAAGCAGAATTGTCCAATGTGGTGTCTAAATGATACGGAAAACGTTCTCTATTGGCTGTTCACATATGAAACAAAAGGATTTTGGTTTTGTTTTTATTTTGTTTATTTTCTTTTCCCTTTTACACATGCTTTGTATATGCAATACTGGATGATGTGTGTCTTGTAATCCAAGTGAGATGGGCCAAATGTTTGGAGTGAGAAATAAAAATAAAACTGAACCATGACTTTGCACCCAAAAGGTTTCTTTTAGACTTGTTTGCATTTAAGATATCGGCTGTTCAGTTTGGAATCAGTTGCTTAGAGATGGACATTGTCTGTGTCTATAAATGTAAAACAGTATTGTTGTCTTAAATGACCATAGTTTTTTGTGGCTATAAAATCTGCAGCACTGGCAACATACACACAAACTACTTTATCACTGTTTGAAGAATTTATGAATTATACAGTAGAGTATTTTTTTGTATTACCGTAACATGTGACTTGACTTTCAACATGTCATATTTATACATAATAACTGATCGATACATGAAAGATTTGTTTAATTCTGTTTCCCTGCAGGGTTTGAATAGCAAACACCATATGTTCTAATGCTTTTTTTGGTTCCACATACAGATGTAGAGTATATCTGTATACCAGAACTGTTTCTATGTGTGTGAAAGAAAGGTGTGTGTGTGTGTGTGTGTGTGTGTGTCTTAGTGTTTTTTAGTATGAAGCAGAAAGAGGGTGATATAGACACACCTCCGCTGTTTTGACCGTAGAAGGACAATAGTATAGTGCATGAGTGAATAGTTCAGGTTACTTGCTCTGCGTCTCTCTCTTTCTCTCTTTCTCTCTCTCACACACACACACACACACACACACACGCACACAGTTTTTTCACGAGAGACCGCACTTGCACAGACTTAGGTAAGGCAGATCATTGTATTTGTGAATGTGTGTGTGTGTGTGTGTGAGAGACTAAAGCACATGGAGGACAGACGGCTTGGGTTACAGGTCATCTGATATCCACACACACATTAACTCACTCACACACACACACACACACACACACACGATGCAAACTCAGCAAGATTCAGGTGACATAGCTTTTCAGTGAATGTGTGTTTGAGTGTCAGTTTCAGTGAAGCAATACTCTCTCTTTTTGCAATGTAGGTCAGTTGAGCTTTCCTCTCGTTCTCTCTCTCCTTCCCTCCATGTTTCCCAGCCTTTCCTCACCCTCATACTCCTGTTCTTCAAATCCTTCTGTTGATCCTTCTCGGTCTCTCCCTCCATTAATTGTTGCTGTAGTTCTACTGGGGTTTTTTGTGTGCTTTTTTTGTTCAAAATACCAAAGTTTCCCACCCTGCATGCTGGCAGAGTTACAGTAATAAGGAGGAAATGTAGGCCTCTGCAGAGTCCATTTTCTACTTTTCACTCTTTTTTCTCCCTCTTCCTCAAATTCAACAGTGTTTTTTCTCTTCTTCCTCTATCTTTTAATCTCTCACTAACACTGCAAGATAAAAGGGGAAAGGACTTCAGCATGAAAGTTTAGGGGTTTCCATGGGAATATTGCATGTTTATTTGTGTGTATTTGTGTCTCCTCCTCAGTTGTTGCTGTATTTTAGATAAAGCTGCTCCAAACAATATTTTCATATTAACAATAGATCAAATGTATAATGAAAAAAGGGTTGCTCATAGTGACAAGGTGAGAGAATTATTGACTCTAACATCTTTGATTTATATGGTCAGCAACTTAACTATTTTGTTTCACTCTCCCCAGCGTCGTTTACAGATGCAACAGGTAGCTGTTTTCAGAGCTCTAAAAACACGCCGCAAACTGCCTGTCCAGAACCAAGCAGCAGACAGACAAAGTTGGCAACTAACTGGTGCACAAATTGGAGCATTTAGCAGCTAAAGAGCCAGATATTTTCCCCTGGAGTTGGTGGAAAGCAAACTAGGGATTAAAATGAAAGTGAATATTGGACTTCCATTCAGCAGGTGGCCAGAAATACAATTCCAAATGAATGCTGATGTTGCTCCATAAGTACCGAATGTGGAAATAGGCAACAGTTTGTTATCAAACTGAACATATCAACTTTATAAGGTGATAATATGTCAAGGTGATGCTTACTGCCTTGCTATCAGCCCCCAAGTGGCTAAAAATCTGTTCCTGTACTTCCATATTGTACAATTTCCCCCATTTTGTATAACTCAGTAGTCATGCAAGATGACAAACCACTTTTATTGTTGTAGTAATTTACACCCCTTATGGTGTAATATAAGACTTACTGTGATATGTTGCTTTACTTTAGCACACACAGTTATTCCAAGCATAAACTGCTCAGCAGCTGCAGTACCATACCACTCTTATTACACATACTGAATGTAACAGCAGCACAATATATCCCATTACACGATGCATATAATATTTCTCTTGGAATTCTCAGAGACTTTTCTCACATGCCAGAGTGAACTGTCAGAAATGACGTACCTCTCTCCGAAGATAAAAGCTCTCATAGACGGCAGCATGAACAGATCTGTGGCTGGATGTACAGACACTGTCAGTGTTTGATGTGACAGCTGATATGAAATGTCTCTGATCTGTGAGCTCTCAGATACATAATGTTCCTCTTATCTCAAAGTTTTAATTTGGGCAAGAGCTTGTTGAATATAAGCAGAATAGTGTGGCTTCTTTGTTTCGTAATCTTTCCATACCTGTATTTTATGACTCTGCATGAACAGTACAGGGAATGAGGTGTGGTACAGTGAAGAGACAAGAAGAAGATTAATGCTGAGTTTGATGCCAAGAAAGAAGAAGTAAAGGCATTTAGAGACAGAAGATTAAGAACATAAAACCATTAGTTGGAAGAATGATAATTGAGAATGGAGTTATGAAGTAGGAGAGGTGGGCAGGCTGAGGCAGGACAGTTGAGTGGAGGTAAAGTGAAGAAGAAGAGTGCATTTCAATGCTAAAAGCTCACCTATCAACAGTACCTCTCAACACACCTCTGAGTCATGCTTGTTTGATTGAACAGATGGTGTGTGCTTGAGCAAATGTGCTCTCACTACCATAAAACAAAGCCTGTACAGTATGTGTGTGTGCACGTTCTTCTACTGTATGTGCATGTGAATTTGCATGTGTGTTTACTCCTACGCAAAAGTCTCTGCAGTTGTGTTGTAGTAGCACTGCGACACTTCTTAAATCACAGGAATCTGCTTGAGATGCAAAATGTCCCCGGTCCCTAGAGAACACATGCACACACACACACACACACACACACACATATATATATATATATATATACAGTGGGTGCAAATGGTATCACTCCGCAGGAATTAGCAAATCAGCCTTAGGGAGCCTTGTAAGTGTTGACCTAGTCATTTTGGTTGAAAGATTACATTTTGTGGCTTGGCAGCTGCAGAGATCAGATTCATCACCGATACAAGAGGCCATGTCAGTGAGTCTAATGTGAGAAGTGTTAGAAACAATTGTACTTTTATTCAGTGATTTTACAAAATCAGCTGCATAAATATGGCTGTGGCCTGCTTTCATATAATTCTGATCCTCAGTCTCTTTGAAAGGCTATTTGAAAGTTTATTATTCACTTTTTTATTTTGTCAAACTATTTTGTTGCCTATTTATTTATTTATTTGATTGAAGCAAATTATTCACATTTTTCCTTTTGGCTCGAGTATTCATTTAAGTTACCATTTTGTTGCTTTAATTATTACAGTAATGCTCATGCTTTTGTAGTTTCACAGTAGCATTAAACACACTCATGATGATACTGTAAACTCACTATGTAAACATTTAACTGAGGACATTAATTGACAATGCTTGTATCGCAGTCAATGTGTTGTTGCCGTAACAACAGTTTTCCTTACTGTGTATGTTTAGTGTAAGTTTGTGGTGTGTTAGTCAACTGATACTCTGCCCACTTTCAAGTGTGCAAATGCTGAAAGTCTTTGAGTTGGACAAATACATGTGTCAGTGTATGTGCTTTTGTGCACTAGTTGGTGGAAGCGTGTGGGTGTGGGTGTTTGTGTGTGAACTTGTGCTGTGTGTCAGGAAAAGAACATGTGTCAGCATAATTGAATATGCCCAGGTGTCAGTGTTTGAGTAAGCAAGATGGTGTGTGCCTGGTTGTGTGCGTGCGTGCGTGCGTGCGTGCGTGCGTGCGTGCGTGCGTGCGTGCGTGCGTGCGTGCGTGCGTGTGTGTGTGTGTGGGTGGGTGGTTGGGTGGGTGTGTGAGTGCATGTGCTTGAAATGCTTTTACATTATTTATGAGATTCACACCAAGCTTTCCATCTTTTGCAGCAGGGGGTCCTCTCTAACAGATGGCACACACACACACATACACATACACACACACACTTTACTGAGTACAGCACAGGCTTGTTATTGGTGGTTCAAGTGCTGCGGGTGCTGAAAACTTCTTGGAATTGTTCAGGCTATTATCAGGGGTCCCACTTTTACATTTTGTCAATAATCTCTTAACCACAGAAACACAAGACATGTTTACATTGTAGGCCACAGATATTTTCACAGTTTTTAATTGTCCAAGTTCAATTATCGGCAAGTTCAGCACATAATATTTTACAACTGTCTCTAATATAAATTATTATATGGATTTTTTTGACATTGCCTACTGTTTGGCCTGAATTTATCATTATCATTGGCCTATTAATATAAACTGACACCAGTTGTGATAGAATTGTTGTATTATAACAAAATCTGAAGCATATGTTAAATGCCAGCTCTGACTTACTCCATCTCTAAAATCTGGGGGCATGTTCACCACATGCTCTTTTGTTAGCTCATGGCCTCTTTTCCATCCTTCAGACATTCTAGTTCTATTCAAACACTGTTTGAAAGTGTGTCTGAGCTCTTGAAGTGTCCTCGTGTTAGTCCATGGCCTCTCTTTGGCCTGTTTGTCAGCCTTCATGGCAATAAACACAACAGTTTCTCTTCTTGGATTCCTTTTGTTGTGCCTCTATATTTTTCTCGGTGCGGCTCGGCATTTTGCTGGCAGATGTTGCCGCTCTATAGTATGCCTTGTCTTTTTTCATTTTCATTCCATTTTCATGTCCTCTGTCTGCAGGAACCATGTGTTGTTCTCCATCTTCCAGTCCCAGAATTGAATTTGCGCCTGCTTTCAAAACATGATCTAGGCTATATTTTGATTCATAAAAGTAGGTTTGGTTTATACAGGGAATTTGTGAAAAAAGCAGAGGGGGGTATGTTTTTGAAATGTTTTTATCTATGAAAATAAATCAGAACCACAGTGGGCCTATATCGAGCATATAAGCATATAATTTCTTGCAGCCGTTACAGTAACATTTATAAAATAATTATGAACTTTAATAAAACAATTATGGAACTTAAACTTGACAAATGCATTTGCAAGAATACTTTAATCCATTTTTAAAAAATTGAATTAATCAAGCGCAATATTTTCACTCTCAGCCATGTGATGTCAAGTTCATGCGTTGTCCTTTCCTCATGCAGACACATAGGAGTTGTGATTGTATACAACAAAACAGAACGTTAAATGTTGATATAACATGCCAGAATTAAATCCCCCAATGCTCCTTTCAGTAGTGTGGATGGCTCCACTCGGCCAGACGTGTGATTACACTTAATGTCATTCTTGCAAGTCACTGTTTAATTCAGATCTATGTGTAGCACACAGCAAACTTCAATGTGTGATAGAAGATAATCATGCAATAGCAACATGCAATAGCACAACGTGCTGTCATCCTAAAAATAAATAGGCTACAGTAGATGCCAAACAAAGAAAACAGTCTGCTTTGATGATGGACTTCTGTCTTCTTTCCATGCTGTCCTGTGTAGGGGTCATCCATGGCGTGTGGCCCTTCTTTTACCCACATCTCCAAGCAGGGAAGGAGGCAACCCCTTGTCCATTTACTGTGTCATCACATAGCCTAGACGCCATGTCTCTATTGTCACAAAAGCACGAGCGCTGACAGTGAAAGTCCATTTCTGATTTTAATGTTGTTTGCACTATAGACTTTTCACTTTGCAGCCCTTCACTTATATATTTTTTAATAGCCTGTTTTTATTTTAGATATTTTATATGGTCTATGGGTGAAGCAGCATAAATTACTATAAGGGTGATAAATTTTTGTTCCCACCAGGGATAAAAAGTAATTCAGCAGAGGCAGGTTATACAGTATAGACTAAAGGGGGGGAATCCCCACCATCCTCGCCAGCAAATTGCACCCTGGGTTTATACCCAACCATCAAAAGTTCAAAGTTAGGTCACACTGAACTGAACCTTAAGCTAAAAAATTCATTTGCTTCATGGTAACCTGTGGTTAATAGCTTTTTTTTTCCAAAATTTAAAAAACAATTTGCTCCAGCAATATTAATGGTCAAATGCTATCAGAATCTATGACAATGTGCAAGGAGAATTTAAATTAAAGTTTACATTTTTCTCATCACAAGGATTTGTTTGAAGAAAAATGAGACAATCCCCCTGAAAATTGAGGCTGTATTTGTTGCTCTATTTGTGTCCACCAGAGTTATCTGGGATTTTTTATAAATTAAAAATTCAAGTGACTATTTAAACTTTTACACCTTCAAACAAAATGAATTCTCATGCTTACATTTTATACTCAAAATAAGAGTCTCAACCTTTTTTTTCATTCTTTCCCTCTCATTGCCTCTTTTTGCCATGGTCAACCAACCATGGTCATCCATGATCAACCAACCATGGTCATCAGTCAAATTATCACTTTTTTCTTGTCATCATGTTTGGCTGTATTTGAAGTCTTGTTTAGTCTATTTAAATGTGTTGAGTGAGTTATTTAGGTGTGCATTATACACTGACTCAATTTTTTCTTTATGCATGTTAGATGGTTGTTTTGTTTTGAGACTGTGTGGACACATCTACTGTATATAGTAGTGCTCACTTGTGGCACTATAAGCTTGACCAGAGATACTTCCTTTGTGATGCACTGCATTGGGTTACTTGCAGTGTGATATTTTATTTAATTTTCTTTAAAAACAGTTAGCTGATGGCATACTTACGCAGATTTAGAAGGTATGCATTTTTAGGTTTTTAAAGTTATTATGTTTGCAGTTTAGAACAAACAGAAAAGTATCTAACCACATTTATCTCAATCTCTATGTATTTACCTATTCATCTGTTTGAGATCCACACCTTTTCCTAACAGTCTTCCTTTTTCTCTTTCACAGGATTGTGCTGTGTGTGGGCAGGCTTGCTTTTGCAGGGAAATGATTCCGCATGAAGTGCGACGCACTCGGCCCCCTGTCGTCCTCGGCGGCAGCAGCAGGTGTGACGTCGTGACACTCTCCCCTACCACACTGAGCTCACCCTTCAGCCGCTAAAGACCCCTGGACCGAACAGACCGTCCTACCCCTCCCCTCTAACCACCCCTCCATATCTTCATTCCCATCTTTAATCCTTCCCTCACCTGCTTGATAGGGCCTGGATTTTCTTTGTTATCATAGAAAGACCTGATAACCAACGGCCCTGGGTGAGCTGGATAGAGAGGGAAAGAGAGACAAGATTTGGAAGGTTAATTCATAGCTAATAGAAATAAGACAAAGGACAGAACATCAAAAGTGAGAAAAGGAGAGAGGAAAGTGAAATAGAAAGTCAACGAAGGAGGGAACAAGAAAGAAAGAAAAAGCAATAAAAGTCCAAAAGAAAGATAACGCAAGTACTGTGAGGGACGTGAGGCGAAATCAGCATGAAGTCCAACCAGGAACGCAGTAATGAATGTCTGCCCCCAAAGAAGAGGGAGATCCCTGCAAGCACATTACCATCTGAAAATCGCTCACCTACCATACCACCTGCCAGCGACAGCCAGCGCACAGAGAACATGGCCTGGCTGGCCAGTGTGGCTGGTGGGAATGAGAGTGGTGTGAGTGGGCACTGTAGCTCCAGTCAGTCTGATGGGCCCCAGTATAAATCCCTCTCCTCCACATCAGACTCCTTGTCCTCCTCTTCCTCACTAAGGCTAGTCTCATCTCTTCCCACAGTGTATACATCCCCCCTGTCACAGTCCACAGTTGGAGGAACTGTCCATTACACCCAACTGCCTCCCAATCTGCAGTTTATAGCCTCACCCTACACTGCCCCATACACAGGCTACGTCTCCCCTCAACTGCTTCCACCTCCTCCTCCACCTCCCCCCCTCTCCTCCTCCTCTTCTTTGGCCACACAGAGACCCTCACACACAGAGACAGCCTCTGCTCCTTTGCAGACCTCCAAACATGACCAGCAGCGAGCATCCATTGGGCGTACATCCATGCCACCACCTCCTACAGACCCTGCCCCTCACTATGTTCAAATGTCAACCTCTCCACGGACTGTGCCGTCGCCTCATCACCAAGGAGGTGCTCACCTTCCACCCCAGTCACTGCACCCCCATCATACTTTGGGACATGGCATGCCCCAGGTTGTGGTGCAGTATACGGACGGACCCACCAGGAAAGACGAAGTTGGCTCCAGACCCAGAGAGCTTCACAATGGAGGCCTGGAAAGGGGTCGGCGGTATGTCGCATCCCCTGAGTCCAGCCTCTGTAAACCAGGGAGCAAATCAAGGGACGCCACCTCTTCCTTGTCCTCATCAGCGTACGAGGCCCGCCATCTGGTTCTGCCATCAGACTACTGTACTCATGATCCCTCAGGGCTGAGAACCTCTGTCATGCTAATGCCTAACAGCCACAGGGACCACCAGCTGGTACCACCTAGAGCCAGCCCTGAGAAGTTGACAACCTCCGCCACCACACACCCGGAGAAAGGTGGAATCATCTTGGGCAAGCCTGTCAATCGTACCCCTTCCTCCTCCAACACCACCTCCTCTTTCACGTTTCCACCCCCATTAAGTGTAGACAGCCTGAAAGCTGTTAGTTCACTGTCGCCTCAGACCGTTATCCAGACCACCCACAACTCTACAGAGCCATTGTCAATGGGGCTGCCCTCCACCAGTATCTACCCACAGCCACCTATCATTGGTTACATTGCAGGTGGCAGTGGGAGCCAGCATACGCCAATCAGCTATCACACCAGCCTACAACAACACTTACTCATTCCTGGCGCCCAACCGGTCATAATCCCTGTTAGCGGAGGTGGAGTCACCACATTGGAACCTGTAACCTCCCACGTGACATCATCCACCCAAGCTGCACCATTTCCTACCACACTCCCACACACATACATTGCTGCCCCCGTCCCCAAAGGAGAAAATCTGGAAACCCCCAGTGGCACGTATCACCAGGCCGCTTCAGGTGCAGTGGTCCAAGCCCAGCTTCATCTCCCCATTGTTCCCGCTCCGCCAGGGCTGGTCGCGCCCTCTGTGCCTCCTCCCCCGTCCAGTACGGTGGTTCCCCCCTCACTCCCCCCATATTTCATCAAGGGCTCCATCATCCAGCTGGCCGATGGGGAGCTGAAACGTGTGGAGGACTTGAAGACGGAGGACTTCATCCAGAGTGCAGAGATCAGCAGTGAGCTGAAGATTGACTCGTCCACAGTGGAGCGCATTGAAGGGAGCCATACCTCACCCAACTTTGCTGTGGTTCAGTTCTCTGTTGGTGAGCACCGTGCACAGGTGAGAGAAAGGGTTTCTCCCTTATTCCTCTATTATAGTCTGTTCCTGTTGTGGAGCCCGTCATACATGACATCACACAATTAATTTATCTTTTAAGAAATAAACATGCTTATTTGCTTTGTTGCCAAAAGTTAGATGAGAAGATTGATCCTACTCTCATGTCTGCTACTGCCAGCAGAGGGTAAGCTTAGCTAAGCATTGACACTGAAAGCAGTGAGAAACAGCTAGTTTAACTTGGTCCAAAAATAAAAGTTCTAATAATAATTAACACATTACATCACATTTGGTTAATCTGTGCAAAGAACAAAATGTTAAAATAACAAGTTGTAGTTTTAAAGGGGGTGTTGTGCTGGACAGTTTCTTGACCAGGAGCAATTTTTGTACATTTGGCTGGCTGTTTCCCTCTGCTTCCAGTCTTTTTAATAAGCTAAGCTAAGTAGCTGCTAATTGTAGCTTTGTAATGGACAGACATGAGGTTGGTTTTGATCTTTTCATCTTGCTCTCGGCAAGACAGTGTACAAGCATCAAACCATTCCTTTAAGTCCTTTTATTAATGTTTAGTTCTCTCCAAAGACTTAAGTTCAATCCAGCATCAAGCTAAACAGCCCAGTTGTAGTTTGCCTCTGTGAATGTCAAAGATGACTTTCAACTAGATCCCTTAGAATGCTTTTATATATATTCTTAGCCGGTGTTATTAATGTTGAATGACAAGTGTTCAGATGCTCCCATACTAATGACTCTTATTATCGTGAATCTCACAGGACTCTGCTATTACCTCTCTAATTAAGTTCAATGTACCAGGATGACAGTCAGGTAAAGACATATTCTGGTTTTGAGCTTTAGAGAGGTTCAAAGAGTTGACTGTTGGAATCTACTAATCAAGTTTTCTATTAAGTATATGAATGCATGGATACAGTATGATTTTTACTGCCACTTACTTTTCAGGTTTGACAGAAGCCCTGAAAATATATTTCTTTAGTATCTCGTTTAGTTTTAACTCCAACCCATACTGCTAAAAATATTGTATAAGTATTGATTCAAAATTACACCAAGGATACATGTCTTATTTCCACATAATATTTCATACTCTGAAAAGATCAATATTTTTCTCACAGTAATCTCTTAACATCTAATACAATGCCACAATTTATCTTTCTGTTTTCTGTCTCTGGTTCCCTCCAACTCCTTCAAACACAGTTGCACACACTCACATACACATACACACTCCTCGCTGTCTTTGAGAGCGAGGAGTGTGCGTTAAAGCTAGATAATCTATTTCATCTGTCCATGCTGTGACTCGTCCACCCACACAGCAGATCTCTAACCATCTCTCCAGCCCCCGGCTGCTCTTTGATACCATACCCCACAAAAGCTGACCATCTTTCAAAGACTTATCTTTCACTCTTGTACTCCCTCAGTGGCTCTTATTTCTTCTTTTCCAGAGAGGTGGTAGCAGCTTTGAGTCCACACTCCAAGGACTTACTCTGAGAAGTCAAAAATTATATAATACAGGAGGGAAAATATTGCCTGACGTTTGCTTTGAGAGGGTGTTTGATACATCTTACACTTCTATCGTTCTTGACATTGTTCTCTTTCACACCCGCTTCCTCAGTCCTCTTCTTGTTCAACCCACCCTCCCTTTGTAGCTTGCCTTTTCATCTCTGTCTCAGTAACTTCCTCCACTCCCATCTTCTCATTCTCTCTCCTCTAGTTCAGATTTTCCTTCACTTCATCTTTTTTCTCCTCAGGTTTATTTTCTCCCTCGCCCCCTCTTGCCCAAAGACTTCTCTGCTTTTATCTGTCATCTTTTCATTCTCTCATACATACAAATGATAATGCAGACTCCAATCAGAAACTAAAACTACAGCAGTCAACACTTCATCAAAACGTCATCTCTTCACCTCTTCATTGATTTTGTGTAATGGACCACAAGGTTTAATTTTTAGGTTGATATTGTTTTCTTAAAATAAGTTGTCAGACATTTTTTCCCAAGGAATGCTTGTATTTCTTCTCTACTATCACCGATATCCAGTTGCACCTTTCTGTAAAACAAACCAATCACTATTGGTTATTACATTATTGTGTTGCTGATTTTAAGGACTGTGTGTCCCAAAACTTGTTTCATTCAGCTAAATTTGGACACAACTAAATTAACTGTTGTTTCTAGCAAGCAGTCATCTCTTCGTTCTCATTTGTACATCAACCTGTATTGAAATTTAAAAGTTTCTCTTGTAATCACCTTCAGGAACAAACGTGATATAAACACATCTGTTACAGTAAAATAATGTTTTTATTAAAATATTGGTCTAGACTCCAACTGATGTTTTATACATGCTTCTAAATTATGTTTGAGTACTCCTCGGTTTCAACTCTAAAGTTGTGGCACTACTCAAGTCGAGAATGAGCATCAACTATTCACAAAAACTCAATGCGTCTGTAATTTTTTTTAAACTTCAGGATTGATTAGGATCACAGAATGATGGAATAATCATATTCAATCATGGAATATGCAACAAAGGTCCCCGGTTGGACTCAAAGTGGATGTTGAAATTACACGGTCAGCATCATAATAAAACACTTGGCCAACAGGATTCCTCAGAATCTAAGACTCTACGAAAGTCAATTAAAGATTTACTTTTTTTGTTGTACTCCCCAGCTACTGTGTGTGTCTTTTTGACCCTTAATATAACAGAGCATCTGAGATCTTTGTCAGGGCCCTTGTCACCATTTTCTTCCCTCTAGGCTACAGATATGTGGTTACTTGGGTGGCCCTAGGGTTTTGTCCCCGGTTCAGGTCTAATACCTAGTGGTATTTTTTTCCTTTAAATTATATTGTTGCTTATTTAGTCGCAACCATTCAATGTTGTAGAAAATACTAAGGATTTGAAACCAACTTTTAAGTGTGTTGTGTTATATTTAAGTGTCTTTGTATTGATGTATTTCACTCATTTCCTGTCCTCTAGGTGAGTGTGGAGGTCTTGGTGGAGTACCCCTTCTTTGTCTTTGGCCAAGGCTGGTCTTCGTGCTGCCCAGACCGGACCACCCAGCTCCTGGAGCTGCCTTGCACCAAGCTTTCTGTGGGCGATGTTTGTATTTCACTCACCCTCAAGAACCTGAGGAATGGATCTCTGAAGAAGACTCAGCCCCTGGAGCTGGCCAACCCTGCCTCTGTCCCAGCCTCCAGCCACGGGCACCTCAAACCCCCCAAAGCTGTCTCAGACGCCCCCCAGAGCTGCAGTGGAGGAGGCTCCAGGCATGGGGAGCGGGAGAATGGCATCAGCCAACGGGGGAGCGGTGGAAGTGGGAACGGGAGTGGACGGGGAGCCAATGTGGAAAACGGGGATGTCATGTTTGGGGATAGAGGGTCAGTTTCTAAAGGTCAGGTTGCCGAAGCTGGCTCCAGTAAGCCATCAGGAGGCAGAAAGAGGAGGTGGTCAGCCCCTGAAGGTCGAAAAGTAGAAAAATCAGAGGAGGAGCCACCTTTGACCCTACCCAAACCTTCCTTCATCCCTCACGAGGTGAAAGTCAGCATCGAGGGAAGGTCGAATATTGGCAAGTGAAGGCTAGCAGGAATGTTAATAACCCTTGGGATTTGGAAAAGAAAAAAACATAAAAGGATTCTACAAAAAAAAAAAACACAAATGCCCACATTAATGTTTCATTTGTCTTGGTTTTAAAGTTTTGTTTTCTGTTTTTGTTTTCTATCTTGAATACTGTACTGTAGAGGAAACTTTACTCTACATGTTATCACCTTACATTAAGTCCATGTAGTTTATAACACATTTTTATAGATGGATTTGATATCACACAAGCAATCAGTGCCGTTTTGATGGTTTTCATGAGAAGACTTTTGGTGAGGGATTTGTGAAGTGTGCTAAATGTTTATCGGTGGCTGTGTGGCACACAGGAGCAACGCTTGATGGCTCTACTCGGCTGGCTGCACATTACACATTATGTAAATTTCAAATTGAATTAGCTCACAGTTGGCTTCCTGACAGTGAGTTCACTCCCTGTGCACTGCAAGTGAGGCTGCCTGGATGGAAAGACTTTCCCACCACCCCTGGCAGCGCCTGCGGTTGTACATTGGGCCACAGGGGTGATATAATGTCAGCTGATCCTGAGCATGAAGGATTTGTTGGTAAATCATGCAATTTTCCATTTTGCTAAATCAGAAAATCATCTGGAAAAATGTAATTCGCCAAGTCTTTAGTATAAATGTACCAGACCGGATTTGTAATGTCATCAAGTGGTGCCGGTGTGCCACACAAAAGAGAGGGAACAACACTTATTCTGTTCAGTTCGATGTGAGAGAAGTCTTTACTTTCATCTTTCAGCATTTTATTTTAATTTGTTTTTCTTAAACCCCTCGTCTTCTATCTCACCAAGATAGTTGTTTTTAATGATTGTCAAAAACCTTAATCAGGGGTCATTTAGTCCTAGATTGAACCTAGGTGGGTCAATGTTAATGTGAGATACCCTAACCTAACACATACAAGTGCAAACACGCTGGGTTGGCGAACTTCACAGAAAATAGTAAGAGGAAGACTGCATACGATCCTCATTGTTTTCGATGAATTACTTTATATTTTTTTATCCAGAAAGGCTGCGTGAGAGGAACCGAGATAATTCTGCATGTCCGTTCTGAGAGGGTCAGGATGTTTCAAAGCACTTCACACACCTGTCACACTCACCATACAGCCGATAAATATTTGTTGTCTCTTTATTTACGCAGTACTGTATGTTTTTAGATTTTTTTTTTTTTTTTTTTTGTAGACAAGGGTAAAAAAAAAAGTAGCAACAGCACTTTGGAAAGGTGAAGCTTTTGGAAAAGTGAAGGGGTGGTTTTGGTAATGTGGGAGTGGATGTACCATGGAGTCACCAAGAAAGGGATGAATGTGGTGGAGTATTGGAGAAAAATTCCAGTGTGTAGATGGTTAGAGAAAAATTTACAGTGACAAAAGGAATTAGAAATATGATGGTTTTTAGCATGTGCGCTTGTGCAGCCGGTCAGCCATGCAAATGTGAGGGAAAAAGTATCGGAATGTGTTTTGATCCCAGTGATGTTCTGTACTTAGACTGAGAGCAATGATCGGAAGCTCACGCCACAGAATTTTGAAGGGTGTCGTATATTTGTAATGTGTGTGTGTGTGTGGGTGTGTGTGTGTATGTGCTGGAGTGTGCATGATGCTAGTCTGTGTCTGTCCATACACACACACACACACACACACACACACACACATACTTACACAAACACAAAACAGTACAGACCATCCCTGAAACACAATGACTTATGATATGTACTGTATAGGTTGAGAAGCATTTAGATGAAAGGAGGTGCTTATATTTTTGGTGCATATTGTCCCTACTGCAAAGACACTAGCGGACTGATGTTGGATTTATGCACACTGGTAACAGTACAGTTGTACAGTGCTCTGTGGTGTGTTTGTGTATGTGAATGCGTTTGTGTATGAGTGTATGTATACTGTGTATAGGAAAAAGGATATACTCATTTGATATATAGACGATGCTAAATGTCCAGTGTTTCTACTTGGAGTCTTTACTTAAGAGAATCTTGCAATTTGCACATCAGGAGGAGGGAGTTAGGTGGAGACATGAGTTTTAACGGCCCTGTCCTGAAACGAGCCCTAGACCACGTGACACACTGGAGGAGACCAGGGTTTTTTGTTCCTCAACAACAGGCACTTGTCACATTGTAGAAGAACAGGTCAAATTACATTCAAAGTTTTACCAACACAAGCATAGCTGTAAACCAGAATTTTAACACGTGCCTGCCTACTGAATTTAATTACAGATTTGTGGTGTATCTCAAGGTGAATACTGACTTTTTTTTTTGTCCACTTTCCCTGCTGTTTAAACCGGGGTGTCCAGGGTGTAGCGGCTTGGGTTCAGTTCTGAACACGGTCTGTGCTTTCAGCCAGCTGAAACCCTATTTCACTAAGATGTAGCAGTTACCTCAACAGATGTGCTTGCTTGGTTGGACCAACATTTATAGTTCTGTAAGCAACTGGGTCAGACTAATTCAACATCCTCATAGGCTCTCGCTCTCTCTCTCTCTCTTATATATAAGAAATTCCTGCTCTCCTTCTGAGCTCGGTTTCCGAGGTGTAGCGTGAAGTGTCTACTAGCTGACGATCCTTTGGCGATCTGATTATACTGCATGTAAAAACGTCTGTCTGTTGTTGGAAGGTGGAGATGGCTTCCTACATGCATATCTGTTGAGCTTTCTATACAGATCAGTTGTATTTTCATCCCACTGACAGTAAGTTAAAGCAGTAAGTTTTAACCGAGTGGGGCAGCGCTGTTTCAGGTGGTGGGAGTTTACCAGGGTGATGGCAGGATGGATGTGTGCTCCGATGGCTGAGGAATGGATGAATAGGTGGTTGAATAATTGTGCAAATGGATGGTGATGGTGAGTGAATGAGAAGACCCCCCCCCCCCTCCCCCATATGAGATTTGAAAATGCTTTATTTTTTATAATAAAACAGGGTTTCTCAGATCAACACCACCACAGTAATGCATTTTCATTTCTTCCTTTTCCTATTGAAACATCATGATCATTACGTAGTAGTAATATGTGTGTGTGTGTGTGTGTGTGTGTGTGTGTACCTGTTTTGCAATCTGTGTGTGTGTGTGTGTGTGGCTGCGTTTTGTAAATGTCCCCCCCCACCCCCACCCCCCTCACCCCCTTCCCTATCAACATAATAAAAAAGCAGAACAGCAACATCTAAACAAACCTGTCAACCACTCAGACCATTAAAACTTTAACTGTCGGTCAGGTTTAAAACAAACAAACAAACAAACAAAAAAAAGAAATATGGAGCCAAAGCCAAGTGATGCTGTTGTTACTTTGGTTATTTTAGAAAGCAATAGTACGATAATATTCAGGCACTCTACTTGTGTATGAGTGGAACACACACAAACACACACACACACACAGAGAATCATTCCACTCACGTTATCTGCAATAAGCATTTAATAATAATTCTCTAGCATTACAACCAAAACAGATTTCTATACGCAATATAGAGAAAATATAATCTTGTCATATACTGGAAAACGTTTTTAGAAGCTCATATACCCAGAACACAACTCACTTCTCCCCTTAAAGTACGCCTAAATCTTTTACGAATTGCAGTTGCAACACCAGTTGCTAGTTTTTCAGGGAAGTGTCTCATATATGCAGTAACTGAACATAACCCCCAAAACCTCCTCTTATCCCAGCTGGTCAGAGTCACAAAAAAAAAAAAGCAAAAAAAAAAAAGCTGTTGTTACGCTTGCAGGTGTAGCTGTGCGTCGTTTGAAAGTGATGTCACGTGCACCTGAAGTAACCAGCAGGTGTTTAGACTCCGCCCAGGTCTGGCCTCGTTGCCACGTCTCCCGTAGTGACCTCGTTAACTTTGTTTCAGGTACCCAATCATAGCCAGCCAGCCTCACGTGCAACCTCTTCCCGAGGCGAAGCAATCGTTTAACCCTCGACAACCGTTAGCTACCTTTCAGTGCGGGCCTGGCCTGGACTGCCTGTTCCCCTCTTCAACATCATCTTTTGATATTTGGTCTCCTTTTCACTACTAGCTTATACAGGTCATTGTATTTGTACGTCAGTGGAAATGCATGCTTAGTAACGGACTATGAAACAAAGCAATCTGAAATGTAGACACTTTCTGAATACAGGGAGGGAAAGGCACATCATTGCAAGGTTTCAACATTTTTTGAGGGTTTGATGTTGTTTTGATTTTGTTTAATATAATCCCAAATTGAATCTTTTTTTTTTTTACCCCTTGAAATGTACCGCAACGTGCAATACTTAACATTTTGTTTTTCCCCCCTCCCTTCACTGTGCCAAGTGTATGTAGCATAGTCCTACTCCAGTGTCTCATCCTTGTTAACGGCTTGTGTGTTTTACTGTCTGTCAATGAGTCGGGATGTTTGTGAAGAGAGAAAAAAAAAAAGAAAAAAACAACGGAGAGATTGCCCGTACCTCTCTTTCCCTTTTGTCCTTTGCGGCCTTCCTAAATTTGTGAGTGTGTGAGACTGTCATGTCTCCTTGGTGTGTGTGTGTGTGTGTGTCTGCACCACGTGTCATGTGTGTAGTATGTTTGCTTATGTGCACCCCGGTGTTCAAACATGTGTGAGTGTGTTAGGTGTGACGCATGTGTGTGTGTGTGTGTGTGTGTGTGTGTGTGTGTGTGTAACGGAGTATTTTCTCCTATAATTGTCTGTGAGATCATAAACCTTGACCCTCGGCGGTTCACGGTGAGACCCACAGAAAAAAGAAAAACCTCATTGCTAGTGGGGACCACTTTTTTTGTAAAAAAAAACAAAAAAAAAGGAAAAAAAAACAAGAAAAAAAAACAACAACCAACCAACAGAGATGCACATGTAAGTAAGTAGAGGTAAAAGACTTGATAATGTTTCAGCACTTTCTAATCCTAGGATGGGCTTGGTCTAACCCCTCTGTCTCAGACCGATACCTTCCCTAGGGGTAACATTCATTCAAAACAGACAGAGAGAATGAGAATGAAAAAAGGGGGTGAATACTGATGAAAAAGAGAGACTCTGGCTCTCTGGTAGATGGAGATGGTTTAAGTTTTTGCACATCACCTTGCCGTAACCTTGTGTTTATCTGTCTGTGCTCCATCTCGCTTGGCGCCCGGCGCGTTCTTGGGTCCAACGGGCCGAGGTGTTAGGTGGTTCCTTGGTTCTTTTCTACTAGGAAAACCTTTTATCATGGAATGCATCCCTTCTTTTGTCGTGTTCGGGGATTGTTTGGAATCTTTTCCCACCCCACACTAACCAGGCTGTGCCATTAATTAGGTCTTTTTGTTCACATTTTGAGTTCTAATTTGGCAGATGTTTGTCAGGAGTCAGCACAGCTCGGTTTAGTCGTTGGGTGTGGAAAATGGTGCACACAAACCTTTGCTTTGTTTGCATTATCTTTGGTGCAGGAGCTTTTTTTTTCTGTTTTCGGTCTCCTTGTAGCACTCAATATAATGTCAGGGGACTTAAAACTATGTAGAGAATGTGTCATTGTTGAGTTTTTATGACAAGCTTCCTCACTAGAGGAACACTGCTAATGTCATCTTTTTTTTTTTTTTTAAATTGGCTTCTTGCACAACTTGACAAATAAAATGAATGTTGGTGTGTGAGCTTTGACTTTTCGATCAGAAAAAAAGGCATGTGTGCTCTTTGTTTCTTGATGTTTGTACTTTCATTTTGCAAAAAGGATGTGTTTTTTTGGCACTTTGTTATGTTTTAAAAGTGAACAGAATTCGATCAGGATTCCTTTTTTTTTTTCATTCTTTTTTTTTTTTTTTTTGTATGACGTCTCGTCAATGTCCATAGCGCTGGATAACCAACTCAGGCAGAAAGAAAAAAAAAAAAACTTGTAGACGCCCTCTTAACAGTTTAGTTTCACCCCAATCAATTTACAATGTGGGCTGTTTGATATGGGTTATAAGATATGTAAATTTATTACATATAATTTGATATGATTGACAAATGTCATTATTGACAATTAACTATGAATTATTATTATGATATTGTGTGTATTATGCTGGAGATGGCTTGGATTATTCTTCAGTGTACTCAACGTCTTTGGTCTGCCACTCTGTGCAAGGCGACAAACACTTCAGCAGGGGACAGGCTGCACGGTTTGTGACCTCTGACCCTGCCCACTGCCACGGAGGGGATGGATCTGTCAGCTGTGGCTCAGCTGATTCCTCCCCCTGTTCTGAACACTCAGCCCTGAGGCTAGCAACCAGTCTGTGTAGATGTTTCTCTGCTAACCTGTGACACCCAAGTACTGAACTGAAACTTACTGGCCCGTGAGAGGCTGGCAGAGAACTGGACATCAGCACAGACCTGCGAGGACAGTTTGGCCTGCAGGGGGCCGCAGCAGTTCCCAGCCAACTTGTTTGTACTATATTGTACTCACCAAGTCCCTGTGTCTCACCACCCCTTTCCTCTATAGCAACGGAGAAACCCTGTTGGTGTATGTATTTGACATCTGTACAAATGCACCTCTTTGAAAAAGAAAATGAAACCTTGACATATCTGGAATAAACGGGCAACTTGTGTTTTTATTTGAATAGCAACGCTAGCCAGCACTTCCTATAAGGTATTTCACCTGTTTAAATGACACAACACCACACTTTTAGGTGATATAGAAACTCGGACAACACAAACATTGCATTTCAAAACTGTATCCCTCAGTAGTTGTGACATCATGAGTCAGAAACTAAGCAGACAATAACTCCCTCTAGTGTATGATCGTCTGCATGACATCCCCATTACTCCGGTAGTTCTCAGTTGTTAAAAAAAAACAAAAAAACACTTAGGTCATGAGAGTTCATGAGTTTCAGCCGTCTTTGACAACTTCGCTCTGCTCTCAATTCATGAATGTCACACAAATACAGTGCAAGGAGCTATTGTCATTTTAAAGGGTAGAATTGGAATACGATAAAGATTCAGCAGATATTTTAAAACAAGTCCTATGAGTCTACAGTCATGCTAGCTGCTCTGTGAAGCTGCTCTTAAACACAGCAGTGCTTTGAGCTAAACATGCTCACCATGACAATGCTAACATGTCGAAGTTTAACAGTATATTTACCAGGTTCACCTTATTACTTTAGCCTCTTAGCATGCAAGCACCAGAGGAAATGTCACATAATCACCAAAATTAAAATAATTTATCATCTGGGGATCATGAATGTCTGTACTGAATTTTGTGCCAATCCATAAAGTAGATGTTGAAATATTTAACAGGATAAGTGAAAACTTTTACCAGTTGTTGGCGCCAGTGCAAAAGTCAGGGGATCACCTTAGTTGGTAGGATTTATCCCCTGGGACCCGTTAATGTCTATACAAAATTTCATGGTAATCCATGTAGAGATATTTCAGTTTGGACCAAAGTGGTGGACTGACAGACCGACATTGCCATGCTGAGAGCACAGCTAATTAAAAGAATCTTGATCGAACATCTTTAAAAGAAAAACTGAATAAGGATAAAGGGAGACTGACAGCATATTACATTTTTTGGTGACAAAATACATCTGATATCAGTGACTTGAGTACTAGAAAGCAGCACATCTGTGTTTTTTTTAGAAATCCCAAAAGATAGAGAGAAGAGAGAGAAAGAGAGATAATGTAATAGTTGATTGGTTCATGTAGGGGACACCTCTTATGGTTTGCCCTGTGGAGAGGCGAAAGTGGAGGGTCAGCAGGAGCTGCACATCCAGACCTGCTAGTGCTTCAGTATCTTACTCAAGAACACTTTCCACCACCTGTGCAAAAATATATATTAGGTAACATCTAACACATTGTGAGCAACACCTAAATGACAAGGGAGAGATGACACTCAAATACTGTATTTTTTATGTGACCTAAGTTCCATCAAACTATTTTTTTTCTATTTGTGCTTGTTCTCCCTCGTGGCTTGTTAGATGCTCATCACCACCTCTTGCTGTCAAAGGAAGTGGCAGCGATGCCGGTGCTGGCTGTCACAAACACGTGGGAGAGTCTTTTTTTGGGGATTATCCTCAGGTAAATGATGTAATAGCACAGCAGGGAACTACATGGTGTTAACTCCAAGATAGTTTTCTCAGAGGATGGATAGCAACTTTGTCTTGCATTCCTCTAAGATCAATGAACATGAAAAAAGTTGAAATAAAAAAAAAAAAACTAACATGCATTTTCTCATCCAGAAAGAGGAACCAGACTCCATTTTCTGTCTTCATTGCAATATACAATGAAACTGTGTACATTTAGTGCAGCTTTTCTCTTGTATTTTAGGTTAGAGTTTTAATTTAATACTGTTTAATTATATCATTGCTACCCATAATATTTCCCTGAAGATCTGTGTTTGAAGTACTGAGAGCAGCTCCTCAGTGCAGTGGAAGCCGCAGATCTTGAGACACCCTTGATTCAAAATGTCAGGCGCAATGGTATCAGTGACTCAGATGTGACAACTTTACATGTACAGAAAGGTAAACCGAGTCTCTCTCAAGCACATAAAATGTTTGTAATATATGAATCCAGAGGCCGTCATGTTCATTTGGCTCAGGAACCTTCCTTCCTGACGTACCCAAAACAAACACACACACCATATAAGAAAAGATCCGCATTTCGTTGTTTGCTGTTTTGAATATGATTGGCACACCTTCACAGAACGATCAGCACCACTGGG
Source organism: Thunnus thynnus (assembly GCF_963924715.1). NCBI lineage: Eukaryota > Metazoa > Chordata > Actinopteri > Scombriformes > Scombridae > Thunnus > Thunnus thynnus. Next base: position 16,057,774 of record NC_089531.1, on the reverse strand, counting down.
TAAATTAGCAGAGGGTCCTGCATGCAGTTTATTGCAACATAATTTCTCCAGTGACACTTAAAGGGTGAAGTCCCTGGTTCTTGCATATTGATTTGCACATTCACTCCAAATAACAGTTCAGCAGAGTAGTTTACCCAAAATGATCTTAGCACTAGTATCAGCCTTCTCCCGCTGAGTGTGTTTACATGGGATGTGCTTCATACAGCTCACATTCTTGATATGCTGTTAGTGTTGAAATACACAAGTTAAGAGTATTCTGAAAGATCAGATCTGAGGTACACAAGCCACAGTAGTCTGGCTCTCTCATTCCCATTTCCTAAAATTGTGTAGGATTTATCCGGGATTTAAGTAGAACAGGATATCTACTCACACCCATTCAAAATCTGAATAATACATTGAATGCATTATGCGTCTGTAGCATGTAAACACACTTGCTGTAGGATAAAGTTGACCGGAGTGCTTCGATGCCTTTGGGAGTTTGTTTCAAGTCAAACTTGAGTTTATTTTTAATCACAATCTGCAGGAAACTAACAGCTTTCTGACAGCAGATATCCTGAGAGAAACAGATTGTGTGATGGTGTTAAAGTGTATGTGTGTGTTTGTGTGTCTTCCCTTACCGTCAATACACAATGCATATTATGCAGTCTGTGTAAGTGTGTGTGCATGTGTGAACCCCCCTTCCCCTCTTCACTAAGCGAACATGTGACTGGACTGTTGCGTGACGCGAATGAAGGTGGTTCTCCTGCTAAGCTCTTTGAGCTTTGCGGCGCCCACGTAGGTGCAGGTGGAGCGGAGGCCCCCCAACACGTCACGGATGGTGTTCTCAACATCTCCTTTGTAGGGAACTTCCACTGTCCTCCCCTCAGACGCCCTGAAGATAGAATAGAAAGAATAGAAGTCCTTAGAAGCATACTTGGTGGGACTGATGTAACCACATTTATAAACTCATCACAGTTGTTACATATCTACTAAAATCAGCCTCTCACCTATACTCAGCAACTCCACCCACATACTTCTTCATGGCTGTGTCAGAGCTCATGCCATAGAAGAGTTTGACCTTTTTGCCGTTCTTCTCTATGACCTCCCCGGAGCACTGGTCATGCCCTGCGAGCATTCCTCCCATCATCACAAAGTCAGCTCCGGCACCTGTGGGGCAAAGGAGGAGGCACAGTGGTGAGTACTGCACAATCAAATATGACCCAATACAATACATGACTTATGTCAGTTTAAAAACAACAAAAAATGGGTGGGTTGAATACCTACCAAAGGCCTTCGCTACATCTCCTGGGCAACTGCAGCCACCATCCTGAACAGAGAGATAATTCAAATCACCATGTGCCGAGGTCAAGTACTCTTTGGTGTTAATTCAAGCAGCATTTGAGGACTGAGGATGCCCTCTACTGGCTGCACCCCAGTATCATCATTGTCAAGACTATATTAGAAAAAAGCAGAACTTTTATGCAACTGAATGACTGTAATTCTGTTGAATTTTCCTGCAGCTCAGCTCAGCTTAAAATAAATACTGTTCACTCACTTCATTGTGTTTGAGCAGATAAAATCTTACCTCAAACCTCGAAACAATTATTACTCAATCATGCTGATCTACACTATAGATTAGGTAAGGAAGGTAGGTAGTTCCCTATCCTGTACATGAATGGCTTCACATGAAACAAGCAAATGTTCTCTTTGAAGTGCAAAATAACTCAATGCAAACTATATTGATGTACCTCTTTGTTATTTTTATTCCAACATCCTGCATATTTAGAATATATTTTGCATGATAATCCAATACCTCTGTATCTAACTTGATCACAGTGAATTACTTCTTTGTTGGACTGATGCCCACAAAACCCTTTGTGTGTTCCAATCTACATATGTAGTTATGTTTTGTTCAGTGATGTGGACTTACAGAGATAATGTGTCCTTTGAGTCCGTGGGCTGAGTCTGCACACTCTATAACAGCACTGAGTTGTGGGTAGCCTACTCCTGTCTTGATCCTTGTCGTGCACACAGACCCTGTAACACACAGTTCACAGTGTACACTTTAGAAAAATCAATCTTCATGTACCATCTCCGTCTGTGTTTAATTGCTGCTGCTGTATCTACAGGAACCTGCTGTCTTTCCTGAGTTGTCAGGTCAAGTGGCTATTCTATAGTCAGGAAGTAGAGACACAACAATTCAGATAATTTAATATAAATACGTAAATGCCAGGCTACTGAGAGATTTAACAACCAATAAAGGAAGTGACACTAAAGGTCACTGGGATCCACAGTTGTAATTTTAAAATGGTTTGCTAAATACATGCTGCATAAACAAAGAATAATTCACTGGTAATAAAACCCTGTTGTAATTCAAATCCTGCAAACGGAACATGTAGTTAGTGGCGCCGTAGCGTAAAAAATACACACACACTAAATGTACAGTAAGAGGCACTTTATGAGTCTATAAAGTGAAAACTACAAGCAGTTAAACTTTGCTGTAGCCTTCCTGGCCTTTGTGTGTTTGCCTGACCTGTCTGCCTGTCTGTCTGTCTGTCTGTCTGTCTCCTCTCCTCTCTCAGTTGTGTCTGTGCTTGTATGTGCTGACTGCACAGTTTCTGTGTTGACTTTGAGGGAGCACACTCCTCAGACCTATTCACAAACACACTCAGACAGTCGCACCCACCCACCTGGTCCGATGCCCACTTTGATGATGTCAGCTCCGGAGAGGATGAGCTCCTCCACCATCTCCCCTGTTACCACGTTACCGGCCTGCAAGGAGACAATCGTAAGATACAATACATCCATACAGTTGCCAGCCGGTCCCCTGAACTATCTTTCTTACCATGATGGTGTGTTTGGGGAACTTTTCTCTGACCGTCTTGACAAACTCCACAAAGTACTCAGAGTAGCCATTGGCCACATCCAGACAGATGTACTTGAGGGCAGGGATGGCTTCCAAGATGGCACACAGCTTCTCCAGATCTGCTTTGCCACTGCCTGAGCTGGCAGCTACATGCTGTGGGAAAGTCACAAGGCCGTACTTTAATGCCTTTATAAATAAAAATGTCAAAGTTTGTAATTATGTTCTTGCTGATAAAGAGGAACAACCTAAAAAGAAAGAAAGGAAAGATGAATGTTGTTACCTCTAAGCATTCTGGATGGTTAGCAGCAAAGTTTTTCCAGTCCTCTACAGTGTAGTGTTTATGAATGGCTGTGAAGAGGGTGTGCTAAAAAGAGAGCCAGGAAGAGAAAAAGACAGGATTTTGTTGGCAGCTCGATGCGAAACGAATTCCACAAACATAAAAATCCACATTTTTATTTTTGACAAATTATTTGCAGCACTCCTTTCTAAACTCATCATACTTTCCCCTCTTCAGTTTTGTTTCAAAGTTTGTTTTCAAGTTTCACATGCAAGAAAACAACAGGCTGTCAGGTTGAGGAGTAAATCATTCAGTTCATAACTGATGATTAAAAGATTACAGACACTTTGATTTTCTAAGTCAACCTTGGCTGTTACAAAAAAAAAAGAAGAAGTAACATCCCAGAAGCAAGCAGATGTCTGCTTCTAGGACAAGGTCGTTAAATTCATGTTTTTCCCCAAGACTCACCACAGCATCTTGGTTTTTGTTTTGTGATTCTATGTCAAATCCTTCCAAAGAAATCTCAGTGGAGGGACACACACAGAGATCTTTGGCAGGGACCCACAGACAAAATGCACAAACACAGTGCTGCTTCTATTTATTTTTCATTCATTAAGTTGTTAACTCACTTTGCTGAGGACCTGTGCCATCTCAAATGTTCCTGTGGTGTCCATGTTGGCAGCGATGATGGGGATGCCGGTGTAGGTCTGTTTGGAGTTGCGGAATGTGAAGGTCCTCTGAAGGTCCACCTGAGGGTGAAGAGAAATTGGAAATTTGTTTAAGGGAAATTAATTATGGCCTACTGGGGAAGTGGAAAGAAATTGTGACTCTGGCTATGATTTTTTTTTCTCTGAAGTTGCCTGAAGGACACTAATGATTTTCTTAGAAATGTGAGCAGCTCATGTGGCTCATGTTCTGAGTCTGTGTGGTCATTGTGGGAAGGCACTAAATCATTTAGATCAGATAGCTAGCTAAGCCAGTGCTGCTGTAATGTGATAAGCCACATGAAACAAGCAGTGCTCATTGTAACACACTATCTGTACCCTTTACAGGAAAGTATTTATCTGTACTCATGATGCAAGGCATTTCTTTTCAAAAACAACATCTGCAATAAATAAATCTTATTGCAATCACTTTACATAATCCAGTAACCACTCAAGTGTCAGCTACTCAGTACAAGTGGAGTTCACACATAGCCTACAAGTTTTAAAGCAACACAAGGTAATTTTTGAAAGAGGAAATATCACATTCTTCTTCTTACAAATAAAAAGTTGAATTCATAAGCAATAAAACAGCCGTGGTCAGTTAAATACACTCAGGGGTTTTGCTGGTACAGCCTTATTTGGTCTGGTATGACCACTAGCTTATGGTGGCTAATGCTAACTAACATTAGCTAACTTAACTGAGTCAGTATAGTGACTTTATGATTCTTTAGGACTCTACGGTTACACTACATTTACCAAAAAACATTTAGAGAAAGTAAATGTTGTCAACATGCCCCGAGACCTCAATATTTCAAATTATTATGCTAAACTGGAAACACATATTACAGGAATTGTAAGATGTATGGAAGGTTATTTTCAGTATGTTTACACATACAAGGAATTTGACTCTGGTTTATTGGCTCTCAGTGTACTTACATACACCACAACAATCTTCAGAAAGATACACAAGGAATGTCTCTGATATAAAGAGGGATATAAATGTTTGAGACATAATTCAAGCCATCAAAATGACTCCCTTTATTTAATAGTTTCAGAGTGTTGAATGCTTTTGTTGAGTAGAGCAAAGACATCCATTATGCAAAACTACTTCAGCTGTGAAAACAGGCTAACAGCATAAAGTGTGCCATAACCTTCACGGAGAAATGATTTTCAGAGCCACAGCAAAAATGAGGCTATAACTCATAGGCGGGAGAAAGAGGAAAGTAGTGACAGAAGTATGGATAAGAAGGGAGGGAGGAGCGTCCAGTCTGGCGTATCCATTTTCTTGCTGCAGCAAATCAATAAAGGCCTCTTCTTAAAGCACAATGACTCAGCAGAATTTCCCAGTCTAGTCACCAGTAAATCATGACACGTGTATGACACCAGCATCCAGCATGCAACCTCAGTTATATAGCATTGCTGTGCTTTATGCTATGGATTTTATGACCATTTAAAGTAACAGAATCAATAAAACATCAGTCATCTAGATGTAGCTGACTCAGATCTGATGTGATTGCATCTGCAAAAAAGCTAAAAATCCACATTGAATGGACATGTTTATGCTAAATTGTGGTGCATCAGTACTTCAATATCTTCCATGGTGTTCAGATACCCTCCCCTCCTCGACACAGCCTTGATGTAGGGTAAATTTAGCTTTGGCAGGTGGATTTCTGTTCATGTTAAATGCAGCAATAATTCAAACAAGAGCAGTCAGAACGTCAACAGATGGATGCTTGTGGAGTACACGGGCCACCGGTTTTGGCTGCAGTGTTTTGGCTTGCTGCAATGAAGTCATGTTTTGTAGATTATAGGCCTCTGAAATAATTTATAATTTTAGATGTTTCTCTTAGGCTGCATGAAAAACCAGGACATTTAACTGAAAAGTTTGAATGAAAGAAGTCACAGCAGGAAAAGAGGATTTGATAGAAAGTTCAGAAAAAGTAGAATTGGTATTTACTACACTCAGTACACATCAGTGCATGCCCCAGTGCCAAGTAACCTCTGTGATATATATATATATATGTGTGTGTGTGTGTGTGTGTGTGTGTGTGTGTGTGTATATATGTATGTATGTATGTATGCATACACACACACACACACACACACACACACACACACACACACACACACACACACACACATATATATATATGTGTGCGTGTGTGTGTGTATATATATGTATGTATGTATATGTCATATAAATATGTGTCATATATACATATACATATGTATATATATAGATATACATATGTATATGTCTTATGTTATCCTGATATCTCTGTGGCATATGGAATGTGTTCTGGTTGGCTGTATCACACAGTCCTATTTTTAAACAGGTTTTCTGAGAAGTCTCCTGTGTCTCATGTTGCTTGCCACCCCTCAGGAGCCAACTCTCTCCCACTTACACCCCAGATCTGGTGCCATCACACCAGTATCATGATTTTGGGTCGGTACCAGTACTCGATATAGTGACACATAGCAAAGTTGAGGAAGTTATAAGTACAAAACAACAAGAAGAGCATTGTGTTGTCCTAAAGAGCCAAATCAAGGGGTGCTGGACACATCTTGGCCTGTTTAACCTGCTTAAAATAATAATGATTGAGCAGATCAAGTCAATTTGGATAAAAAATCTACTTTTTTTTAAATCTCTGACTCTTCTCTTTTTCTTTTGCTGTTCTCTCTGTTATTGGTTATAGTGCCTGTCTGTGACAGGCTAGCCTTGTTTTCTGTCACCTTTAAGAAGGTCACTCCACTGTTACATGCTCATTCAGGCTAGTTTCTTTTTTGCTCAGTGAAGTACAAAGGCAGTCCATAACTACTGGCTAACACAAAACAAGACAATAAGAAGAGACATAAATATTCATATAAACATTCTTATAAGATTATGGGGGTTAATAAATGTCACTGCTGTTGTTATTCTGCAAGTAAATATATCGATTATTCATCTTAAATCATGTTGTATCTTCATTTTAAATCAGTGTAGCAAACAGAGGTAAAGGGCCCTAAAATGCTGTCCCCCCCACCTCCCACCCCCATGTTTAAATAGTTAACATATCGCTATTACGTCACCCACCATAGAGGCGTAAACGTAAGCGTACTTCCTGAATGCAGCACTAAACAGATTATACTCCTCCTGAGAAGAACCCTGCTCTGATGGTTAATTTAACAGTAGCTGCAATACTTGGATCACATTATCAGAGTAGAAGCAATTAACAGCACCAACCTCTGAGCGACTCTTGAGGCTGCTCCTCTTGGGTCTGAAGAGGACATCTTTAAAGTCCAGCTTGAGGTCTGCATCTACTCGAGGCATCTTGGATGCCCAGAACACTGATGACCAGGATGAGGATGATAAGTAGGTGGAGGAGACTCCCTTGAGGAGGGCTGCAGCAGCAGTGGTGGTCGATGGTCCCAAGCTCCAACCACCAAACCCGAGCCTCCAGGCGGCCAGCGTATTTATAGAAAAGGGGGGCCCAGCCCAGCCCCGGCCCCCATGGCTTTATTTGGGCCTTGGCTCCCTCTCTCTCTCTCTTTCCCTCTTCCTCTCTATCCCCCTTACTCTCTTCTCCCTCCACTCTCCTCCAGCGTTTTCTCTCTCCCCCCTCTCCTTCTGCAGAGTGGCAGGAGCAGCAGTGGCCAAGCTGGCAGGCTGTCCCAGCTGCTGACGCATACACACACACACACACAAACTCTTACACACACATACACAGACATGGTAGCACTGCAGTGGGTTGTGTGCTGCAGTGCTAAAGAGCACACCTGCTGTCCATTTGGGGCATTGCTTGGCAGAGAGGACAGAGGAAGGGAGGGACACAGCAAACAAAGAACAGAGGGTGAGAGACACAGAGAAAGAAAGACTAGAGCAGCAACACAGTAGTGGTGCTCACTCCTATCGCTTTAACAAGCAGACTAAAATGGAAGAAGTCATGAATTAGTCATGGCAGGAAGCGTGCAGTCAGGAAGAAAATGCTTTGTTGTTTCTTTGTACATTTGTTTTTCTATTTATCTTTCCTTGCTCTAGTGTGTCTTCTTTAAATTGCTAATGGATCAGTTGATCTGTCTTGAGTTTTGCTTGAGCATGATGATACTACTAAAGAAGAGAGGACTGAAATACTTTGCTTTAGTCTTACTCTAGAGTTTTACCCTTCAAGCAGTTGAATTCTTAAATGGACCTAATACAAATCTGAAACTTAAAAATTACACCAATAGAGAACAACCAGTGGCAAATACAAATTATAGCACACATGAGAGTCCTGAAAATGAATAATAAAGACATTGCTATTCAATGCTGTTCATCATTTCACAGAAGAATCAATGAATGTATGAAAGGTCATAAGCAACTTTAAGTCAAATTATTTAGTATATTCTTAAGTATTTATATTCAGAAAATTCTACAGACATACTTTTGCATTGCATCAATTTCCTTGACTTGTTTTTAATACTGTATGTGTAACTGTTAGTACAAAGTCAGACCAGTAGATGTCAGCATAGTTGAAGAAAACAGCTGCTAAATAAAGACCAGCGTGAGCTCCAGGGTCAAAACTCTTGTTAAAGTGTTTCCTGGCAACAAGATGTTCCTTTGTGATATTTATGTGTCTATTTGTCACTTCCTTTACAGCACAGTTACGCTGTTTCTAACTGGAGTTTCTTTGTGTTCAGTCCATACAGGAAGCTGTTATTCCTGAAAGCATGAAAATTGCAAAAATTAACTTTTTTTCCCACACAAAGACACTCTCATTTCCTGCACTGCAAGCCTGTAACAAAGAAAGTAATATGTGGCAAATCAAACTGTCTTGAATGGAAGACCATTAAGTTGACTGATTTGCATTTGACACGAAAGTTAAAAACTGCTACACAACATAAAGACAGAAAATAGAAAAAAAGAATGGACTGTAATCATGATTTGCACAGGGCTTACAGATGTCATGACTGTATGCATCATTACCATGTAACTGATAAGATTAGAGTAATCCTCATCCATAGGTAAAGCAGCTGCAGTTATAAACCTACTGCTCTTTAACCCCAAGTGCACGTCACACTAAACTGCATTGATAAGAGGGTGCTGAATAAGGGCACCCTTTTAAGGCAATAAAACTGATAAGAAAAGAACGGTTTGGCTTCAACTCAGTGTACACCATGTATCCTGTGTCAGCTTGCTACGGTAACAGCGGTAACAGCTGGAGTCTTAGGTGTTCATCTGAGTTATAGGCTGTAGCAGGAAGTAGGTGAAAGTGCAACCAGCAGCCATTGCTGTATGTTCATGCAGGTTTTACTGCATGTATGGCATGTGTCACCCTCACTGTGGGAGCATATAAAAAGTACCTGTGATGTTTCAGTAAACATAGGTCTACTGCTACTGTACATGAGAATCTCCCCTACATGGGTTGTTACATTTCTCATCACACTCATGACACTCATACACCCACAGCTCAATACTCGCAAAACTAACAATATTCCTATCAGTGTCAGCTTTACTTTGTGATAAGTGCTAATTGACAAATGTAAGCAAGCAAACATGCTGAACTGAGATGGTAAACATATTAAACATTATATCTGCTAAACTTAAGCATGTTAGCATTGTTATTGTGAGCATATGTTGTCATACAGAATTGGTGGTGGGGTCTGGGGGTCATCCCCTAGAAAACAAATTGTAATTTAAACCAAATTTCCTACATTTCTACACCAACTAACCTTTTGGATTAAGTCAAGAAACAGCCTCCTGCATTAGTCTAGATTAGTAAAATTGAGGGTGCTATGAAAACCAGGAACCAAGAACAGTATATAATTGGGGGAATCAGGACAGGAAATGACTAATCTGAAGAATGGCATATTTGAAATACTATTAATAAAAACATTATGTAGCCTAAAATGGTAGAAGGTTGCAGGCTACAAGGCCATCTTCAAGGTTAAACAAGGACAAACAATCTATATAAATGAAATAGTCTTACAACACATCACAATATGATGTGGATAATTAACCCTGGTTAAACGATGTTAAACCTGAGGGTTGCTATCCTCTATACTCAAAGGGCCATCTTCAAAGTCTAACAATTGCAACAGAATACAAACAATTTGAATGAATGAAATGGCTTCACAATCAAATTCCGATCCCATCTGTTCATTTTACATACAGGTTCTAGTGGGAGCTATTCTCAATAGCACCACAGGTGATTTTTGCTCCTCAAGACTTGAAGGCACCACAGACCTTACTGCAAACCCCTCTTAGAGTTAACTTGCACCTCTTATTTACTCTGTGTGAGAAAATGGAAGAATAATCATAATAATGAAAGCACAGTGCAGAGCAGCTGAATGAAAGGAGAGATTATTACACAGAGCAATGCATATATCATATTTAAAACTCATTCCATGCAAAATCCGACTACTGAAACTGAAACAAAAACAAGGTAGTCTGTGGAAATCTAAATAAGTCACTTTTCACTGCTGAACATTTGACTCTGCTCTGTATGTCTGTCTCTCTCTCACTGTACTGTCAGTCTGCTCCCAGCAATCATATCTTTTCACCTAATTACACTCTTTTCAGTACCAATCTAAATAGCTGTACTAGTACGTGTAGCACTTAATTTAGACTTAAGACTAGATATTTATTATTTGACAAAGAAACACGTCTATGCCCTCTGTGTTATCTTTCTTAATTTTGAAACACATAATTAAGTCCATCACTTGTACTGAAGCTTACACTGTGCCTTTCTGTGTGTGTTTCTGAAAGTAGAAAATTGAAATACATAATTAATATAAAAAAAGACTTTAAAAAGACTCTTTTCATCTAACATTGGAGCCTCTTTTAGGTATACAGAGAGAGGCCTCTCCAGTCTATATAAGCACCAGACTTCACCATAACATGCAAGTGGGTGCGCTAATGACGACACTTAAATTCTTTGCATGGAGAACATAGTGTAGCCTGGCAGGCTGTTTACACTTATCTAAAACTTCCGTGAGAACACAGAGGCGTGCATGCATACACACACACACACCAGACGGTCTCAGTCGGGGGACATGGCTTTTGTCCCCAATTGCACAAGCTGTCTCCATTCAACTGGTCTGGTGTGTGTCCCTGAAAGTGACTTAAGTCATACCCACAGACACCCGACTGTCTCACCCTGTACATGCTGATACCAGCTGATGATACCATCAAGAGGAGGGCTCTGTTTGCTCAGAGGAAACATATCTCAAACACATTCAGAAGCGCATGTTTCCCTCGGCAGTGTGTGTCGCTGGGCCGAGCAGATGTGAAAACCACATGGCAGTGGGAGGGTAAAGTTGCTGTGAATCTTTGATCTTACAGTTCCTGGCACGAGTTGAAATGATAAGAACTTAAAAATTCTATTTGTTTTCTGTCTGAGTGGCTCAGGTAATGAAGATGAAGAAGAATCGCTTCCTTCGGGGGAATTATGCACCGCTATGTGTTGTGAGATTTGAAGTGATGAACTCGTATTTACATCTAGGAGACGAGCTCTGCAAGCGTGTTGCACTTCCTCTTTCTCAGTGGGCCCTGGCTTCTGAAGGGACTACACTTTAACAGACATGAGTGTAAAAATAACAATAACAAGCTGAAACTACACAGAAGTAGGTCACAGGGCATTCTGTGTTAACAAGACAGCATGGCAGTTGTTCAGAAAGACAGAGGCGTGGAGTAGACATTTTCACTTGTGGTACTGTTTTCCTATATCCTCTCCTCTCCCTGGTGCCTCTTGTGCACATTATATGACTCCATTTGGAATATACCCTGTAAATACCCAGCATTTACAACTTTTACTGGATTATAATTTATTTCCCCTTTCCTCAAAAATGTTCACTTGTTATTCCCTTCTTCCCCATAGTCTTGTTTTCTTGTTGTATACCTATAATTAAGTACATAGAACCAGTAATACCTGATTCATGCAACAAAATTACACTGTAAATCTCGGGCTGTATTATAAAGTGATACCTGAGTCAACTCTTGGCCAAGTAACCAAGTGAGTCATAAACATGGTAGTTGTTTTCATGAGAGAGACACACCAGGAAACATGACATTCGCTCTCAACAATTGACTGTGAAGTATTTCAACATCGGTGGCAACAGTACAGACCTGTGGAAAACATCTCTGCCCGCGTTCGACGGTGGACGTAGAAGAATGTATTGTACAGGCCAACAAACACACACGGAGCCAACAGTGCATTTACAGATCTGTTATGACATTAAGAGTAGATTGGGATTCATAAATGAAAACATTTACAACAGGGGATTTATTTAAAGGAAATGGCTTATACTTTCTGCATCATAACTATATTCTCCTTCCAGCCACTAATCATATCCCACCTGAAACGCCTTCCTGTGCCTCCAAACCTTCTACTTTAAATTATGCTGTTTTACACAACTGCAGCAGTAGTTTTAATTCAGAGAAACTCACTGTTCTGCTGCAGCTTTTCATCTAGATGTATACAATAGCTCACATTATAGTTAGACATAATGTGTTTAGACATGTCTATATGTTCTACTGATAAAAATATAACTGATAAGTGTTATTGACTAATGCTTTTGGCTACATCCACACTGTGAAAGGGAGATTTGATGTTTTTTTGGGTTTTTTTGTGAATATGTTTTGCCAGAACATTTTATGACAGGACTGAATCTACTATGAGCTCCTGTGTTTTTTAAAAGGAGATTTATTATGTTTTTATTTTGCGAAGCTGCCCTTTAATTGTTTCAACAAATTATTGAAAAGGCTGTAAATACCCCACGTGTCAGAGGCATTTTTATCTTAACAGGATTCCAGTGGAACATTAATATGCAACAGATTAAGCAAATCCAAACCACATTTTTCAGTGAAAAACTGCTAAGCCATTTCAGTTTTCTCTTCCTATTATTCTGTGACATTGGCTCTACACCGCGTCACCCACTGCAAAATCCACATTTCGTTGGAAATTTTTCAACAAAAGATTAATGCAGTTGTGTGTGGTGTTAGATATGTTTTGGATTAGTGAGGGGGAAAAAAACAAACAAAAAAACATTCTCTGTTTTGTTGCATTTGAAAGAGCTTACGTCTCTATAGTCTTTCCATGTTTAACTGCTTTCTTATTAAAAGCTTTTAAAAGTTTATCCAGCTTTTTCAAACTTCCTTAATGGTTTTCCTGTTTTTGCGTCAACTATATATCACTGGGTCAGGGCAAAGTAAGTGCAGAAGACATGACATGAGCAGTTTGGCCCTGTTTCTAGTTTGTCCCTGCATGTGAATCTATGTCAAGGATGCAAACAAAGGAGTCTCTGCCATTGATCTTGATCACGACAACACGTGTCTCTATTGTGCCCCACTGTGTCCCATTTAAAACTGTTTTTCTATTTGGTTGAAGGTTAACTTTACAGTCAGATAGTGTTTTGTCTTTGATGCTACTTTGTTTTCTAACCTGCAGCACAACTGGTGTTCTGCATGGCTGACTATACTGTACGTCTCCCTGCTGTCAACAGTGTTCTTGGGGTTTTAACAGCAGTGATGCCTGTGATTAAAAAAAAAGAGAGATAAAAGGAGAGAGGGAGGAAAACAGAGAAGCATCTCATCCAGAAGGTCAGGGAGGGGTTCAGAGAGAGGGATAAAGGCAGACTTATTCATTGTTGTTATACTTAACTCTCATTTCCAGACTTTATAAAGACAGTCCAGTGGCGCTTGTCATTTCTCATTAACACAGAAGGCGTCTTTGTGCAACACACTGTGCTACTTTCAGCTCCTTTTCCTGGCCTGACAATGACAAATGACGTGTTGACCTTTCAGTGTATCATCCACCTGGAGTGCTGGAGCAGTGAAGACCAAAGTCATGGCAGCTATTCGCTCTATGCAACTTAACAGGTAACGACAATCTCAGCAAGTCTTATCTGAACCCTCTGGGACTGGAATTTTCTGGAGAACTTTTCTGTTTAAAACGAAGCAAAGCTTTAAAGTTTTCTCAGTAAATTTGCTTCTTTGAACAGGGACCTGATATCCTAAGTTTCATGAGGGAGATCTTTTTGGTTTGGTTAACCATTAAAAACCCTCATTTTACATTATGTACAGTATTGCCTTAGTGTGGAGTATGGAGTTTGTGAGCAGTGCAGAGATTTACCCTTCCTTAATTTTCTAATATGAATGATTTTTTGAGGCCTGAAGAGGTGAAAGTAATCAGTGTTTAAAAAGAAAAAAAAAGCAAAAATGTGAGAGGTACAGTTTTATTTAACATATTTTTTCTATTTTAAATCTTTTTAATTATCTCAGATTAATCTTTGACACGTTTTGGGAGTCCAGACCTCAAGATTGGGAGGCACTAGTCTAGTGGTCGGTTACGTAGAAGCCAAACAACATATGCTCAATCCAACATATAGTGTATGTATTGTGATTTCTGCACTAGTGTCTAACTTTTTCTGAATAAGATGTCAAGTTTAAGTGCTTTCAGATCCATGTGAAGCTGAAACAAATGTCCCAGAGATCCAAAATGAGGTTTGTTTTTTTTAAAAACAACTTTATTAATACTTTCTCTTTTGTTAAAAGCAGAATATATAAAAAAATGATTCAATTCTAAGTTATTCTTATATCTTACAGAGCATAGTGGCTTTTGCTTCAGAAAACAGAAACAAGTTGCTACTTGTACAATGTGAAAAATAAAAGTCCTTCCCCTGTAGTGACTGAGCTTAATCGAGTCAGCATTAAAGAAATTAAGTTTTCCTTTTCTTAAAAAAAAAGTCTGTGGAAAGTTTATAACACGGTGTTGCTGCTACATTAAGGCCAAACCCCATACAGACGTGGAAAACTTCCTTGGTAAAGTGACAATGTAGTTTTTAAATATAGTCTTTGAAATTAAATAAAAATTGAAAATGAAAAGCTTTTCAAAAAGCAAGCAAGTATTGCACAGACAGATCTCCTAGTACCCTTTAAAAAAAAAATGTCCAAACGGAACCCACTATTACACCCCAGAGAAGAAATATACAGCTGAGGTTTTCAGAGGAAGCAGCCGCTGCTGAGCAAATTCCTATTTTCTCGTAGATAACCTTGTGGTTCTGTGTCTAGTATTAAGAGCGTTTGTGCTCTTAATTTCTAACTCTCTGTTGGCATGGAGATAAAATTGTTAAGGTGCTGCAGTCTATGAAATTGGGCTTGTTTTGGACAAAGTGGCAGTTAATCAAGACCCATTTCAAGGTGGAGGAGTGTCAGCAAGATATAGTTCTGATGGGCTAAAAGAACCTTCAAGACCCCCATTTGACTCAGAGGTCACAAGAACAGGACCCCAGCTGCCTTATCGCCTGCAGTGTCTAATTATAATACAGTGCTTTACCCAGAGCACTGCTGCTTAGCCTCTAAATACCTCCTCATTGGCATGAAAAACATGGAACATGACAAAAACAAATAAGCAATAAAATATAAAAAAAAAACAAAATTCATCTCACTCTGTTACACAATAAAATTCAGTTCTCAAATCAAATAGATAAGCTTTAAAATGTCAGAAAGCTTTTAAAAAAAAAAAAAAAAAAAAGACTCAACCATTATGTACAGTGCTATTCTAAAACACATACGTTCGTCATATGGTTTGGGTTCTGGGGCTAGGAGCCTGATATGGAGCAAAGAAGATAAACCAAAAAACACAAATTCAAAGCATAATTCAAAAAAAATGAAAACGAAAAAAAAGAATGTTTCTATTTTGTATCAGGTCAACTGATGCAATAATTTACTTAACATGGACAATAAGAGCCCAATCTAAAACCATTGTGTGGCAGGGGGGGGGGATAAGGAGCTGTATAAAAACAAACAAGATTTTGACAGAATGACACAGATGTCTTAGCATAACCAACAATACCAAGAACCAGCCAAACACAGTGAAAGCCTGAACGGAAGGGAAGTAACAATAAAAAGCACACACACACACGCACACGCACACACACACACACACACACACACACACACACACGTATAAGTTGAAGGAGTGGCTTGAGTGCGTCGATGTCTGATTACGCTCCGGAGTTTCTATATGTTTGGAGGTTCATGGAGTCCAGGCAGGAAACACAGACGGACGTCCAAATGTTCTATAATAAACTTTCATCTGGCTGGTATAGCTTCAAAGTGTTCGTGGAGTTTGGTGGCTTTAGCGGAAATGTCTTTATGTGTGGTAGATCTTGTGGTCGTATTCTGTGGCCGAACAACTGTGAGGAGAAGCCATGTCTCTGTGGATGGGCGCTGGGATGTTGCTGCGGTGCTGTTGGTGGTTGTCGGTGAGCGCCAGGCTCAGCAGGCTGGTGCAGGTGGGCAGGT
The DNA here is from genome assembly GCF_963924715.1 of Thunnus thynnus. Classification (NCBI taxonomy): domain Eukaryota; kingdom Metazoa; phylum Chordata; class Actinopteri; order Scombriformes; family Scombridae; genus Thunnus; species Thunnus thynnus. The sequence goes on along the minus strand of NC_089531.1, from coordinate 16,041,686 downwards.
AGACGTGCTGCACGTGCTCCACCTCCGAGCGACACACGGGACACAACTGAGGGAGGAGGAAAAAAAATAAAAAAATAGTATTAAGCACTAAATAGCTGTTTATTTTCTAACAGTTAGAGAGAGCTGTTTATACATTTGGTTTTGGTCAGATGTGATGCAAAGACGGCAACGTGGTCACTACATACATACATAATATAAATGCTGTGAACCCCTTAGAGGTCCATTACCCTTTAGCAATAAATATATTTTGGCATCCTTATCTAGGGAATCTTGGGTGGAATTTCTTTTGTTCTTAACTCAAAAGTATCCACAGACCCTCATAAGACATCTCAAACATCTCATGGCCTTGCTTCATTTTGTTAAATTCTTTTTTTTTTTAAAAAAGGCCCGAGCAAACTACACCAAGTTCAGAAATGTACTCATCATGTAATGTATGACAAAATGGGTTAACACACATGTTGTGACGTCAAAGCCAGCAACGTGTCAAAGCCAGCAAATGACAGTTTCGACGAATCTGAGACAATATCAGACAGTTCTGAGAATCATGGAAACCTGCTCTCATCAAATGTGCTAGGGGGGAGTACTGCTGACTGCCATTAGGCGTGTAATGAGTCATCACTCAGGTCATCTGACCACTATCGGTGTTAAGATTGAAGGACACTGTGAGAAATATCTTAGACAAGGCGAGTTTAATGATGAAAAACAAACAAGTGTAACAGGTTGCTATAATGAGAAAACAGCTTCCAGTCATGCTGAAAGCAGTGGAACTTTCTTTCCCTCTATTGTCTTAAGTCTCTCCTCACTCTTTCACACATCTATTAGCTGGGTCACGTTTCCTAGTTGAGTTAATGGAAGGGAGATTTGCCTGGCTGCTATAATCCCTTCATAAGACAAACACACACACACACACACACACACACACACACACACACACTAACACCATCTGCTTCCACAAAGATAGGCAACATTTAGCTGATTAAGTGAGAGAGCAATCAGGTCAGCAGAGTGTAAGAAAAGCTTTTGATGCTGGTTAAAGGACCATAAAGGATGAGAAGCTAAAACTAAAGTATAATTAAAGAGCTTTTGATATAGCTGCAAACTCAAAGTGGGCTGAGGTGTCTCAAGTCAAGGACCAAACAACCAAAAAAAAAAAAAGCAAGACTTCTCTTTCCCCCTTTTTCAAGCTTTTGCCTTCTTGTCTAATTTACTTTTATGAAGAACAACTTTGAAGTTCTTGTTGACATCAGCATTTGCAGTATAGAAAATGCCAACAGTGTCATCTCTCAGTGTATATGGCTTAAAAAACGCTTACCATATTAATAACACCCCCCCACCGCAAACACTGTGGCTGATAAACTCCGTCTTACACGGCAAAGTGTAGACACATTTTCACAAAAATTACAGAAGACTCACCTGAAGCTGATTTGCGCAGGTCTGGCAGCACACCATATGGCCACAGGGGCAGAATGCAGCGTCTATCTCCTCCTCGCAGCACAGCATGCATAACAGAGCTTCTCGGAGCTTCTGCAGCCTCTCTTGCAAGGCTCGGCTCTGCTGGCAGCTCCCGCAGTCCAGCCCCTCGTCCTGCTGGTTGTCCCTGCTTGGGGAGCGTGAAGGAGACGAGCGTTCCCCGCTGCCGGAGCGAGAAACCAGGTCCACGACGCCGGAGTTGTAGAGGGCGCGGCGGGCGTGGTCGTACACTTCCTTGGAGGTACGTCGGATGTCGAAAACGTACTTCTTGCCCAGGTTGATGTTTTCGTTGAGGAAAAGTGAAGCCAGGTGGCCCTTGAAGTCTCGGCTGTACTGCATCATCACCGCGTTCGTAACTGTGTCGCATCTGGAAATTGAAATGAATAAAACATGATTTAAAAAAAAATTATAAGACATGATAACTAATGTCATAAAAAACAGTGTTTTACTAGAAAATCACCAATTTTGATCAAATCATCTTTGTTAACTAATGATTGTTTCTGCAGTCACCGTTGTGGAGGGTATGTCTAAATAATTCAACATCCAACCTACACTGTTTATTTAGAAAACACCTAATATTCATTCTGTTCTGATGTCACATTCGCCACTGAGATAAACACTGTACACTTGTTTCTGAGAAAGCAGGATGAAGACATGACTGCAAAAAAAAAAAAAAATTAAAATTTGCAGAGTCTGAGCTAAAACCCATCCCTGAAACAAAAGGACAGGGCTGTCTTTTGTACCTTTGTACTATTGTGACTGAGAACAATTTCATAGCTCAGCCATTTGAATTGTCCCTGCTCACTAAAAATTTCAGACACACACTCACAAAAGACACACGCATTGTTTATGGGAAGGAAAAAAGGTATATATATCCCTCCTTATCCTGTAAAATCAATGTTTTCATCAACACTGATGCTGGTCAAGGACATGTTATATGTGGCTATGTGCCCTATTTTGCATGGATCTATGCCATAGCGGGGAAAGACAGGAACAGGAGCACACTTAGTTAATGATTACAAACACATTTTAGGTCAGGTTTTTCCCCACATCACTCAGGCTACCTACTGTTAGTGATGAACAGTGAAAAATAGACTGCTCTATATCATCAGGACATGCTACAGTGGTTAGGAAATACAGGTCAGACTGGTGAATGACTAACAAGACTGCTGACAGACAGACATATATAAACACAGAACTCAGCTGAGCAGCAGAGCTCAAAATTAATTTGAATTGTTCCAGTATCTTGCCTCACCACATGGAGGAAGCTACGGTCTATAGCCAACTGCTCTTATTTACTTATAACACTTTAAGTCAGTATTAACTTTGTGCCATAACGCAAAGTCATTCTAAAGGCCTGAATCCACTTCTATTAAAAATCTGGCTGCAGAGCCATATAACTTCTGAGTGTATGTGAGCCATTGGTCTGAGCTGAAATACTGTACATCTTTTGCTCTCACCTGTAGAAGGCGTGGGTCTCTGTGATGGCCCGGTACAGGCCGCTGGCTGCCCGGTTACTGATCAGCTTGAACAAAAGCACCACGCTGTCGTTTGTGTCCTTGGTTACTGTCAGGTACACAGTTTTCCCAGACTGGGTGGCGATCTGAATGATGGGATAGCTTACTCTGAAATGAGACGGAGAGAACAGAGAAATTATATATAGTCGAAGAGAAGTCATACACCATGCATGATTGACACCTAACTGCAACACACTATCACTATCGGAACACATACAGCTATTAGCAGATGCCTAGGCTAAACATACCTGTTGACTAAGCTGAAGTCCTCCTTGCAAACAGCGATGCCCTCCGGACCGACTCCTATGGCCAGCCGTTGGCCATTTGCGTCGCGTGCCCAGTGCCACTCCACGCCGTAGTGCTCCAGAGAGGAGACCAGCTGCAGGGCCTGATACTCTACTGAGCCCTGGCTCGAACCCTCCAGAGCCTTGTGTCTGGATACGATACTACAGGAGAGAAAATGTGGGGGAAAGTGAGACAACAGATTTAGGTGATTCAGCTCTAATGCTCAGATTGAAAGTGAGCTTGTCATACAATATTGTTCCTTATTTATCATAGATCAAGAACACTCACTGTGACATGTGCATTATACAAGTAGGATAAATGTAAAACTATGTTTAAGATGTCAAAGTGGAACACACCCTGAGGCAAAGAGCTTTGATATTGAACTGGCTCTTTTCTAACAGCTATACTTTTGAGATCAATGCTTAGGAAGGTTAGCTGAATGCTTCTTTTAGGTCTGTTTAAACAGACTGAAGTAAGAAATGCATATGGGCATATGTATAACACATTGATCCACAGTAGGGAGGTCATTCTAAGAGCAACTTAAAGAAAATAATCATGCTGAATGCATCTACCAGCATACATAACACACAAACTGTCATGCCGGGGTTGAGTGTGGGTGTAGCAATGAGCAGCAGTGCCTGCTGGCCCGATATTGCACATGGATAGAGTTTAATGTAGCATGTTTGGCAGATGGGCTTGATAATGTATAATAATTTAGGAGTCTCAGCATTTGGGGAACAGTAGCACTTGTGTTGTTAATCTCTGAAATTTGATAACGCATTCAGATCCACGTTCTCTGACTCTAACTAGTGAAATGTTGTCTTCCGCTTTTTTGTTTAGAGATAAAACATTCACAATGTACAGTGGGAGGTTTGGTGAAACTCTGCAAACACTTGTTATCTGATCTCCTGTCAGCTGCTCATTTCTGCTGACAGTATTTGTGTGTGTCAAACAGCTTACACACACTGTGTGGTTGTGTGTGATACACTCTTATCTAAAGTCTTTCACCTCAGACCAAAAAAAAAAAAAAAAAATTACAGTACTCTGTCTGCAATATCTAAAAACGAAATATAAAAGACAGCTTTATTAGCGCAACTCAGTATAAAATTTTTGTACAGCATTTCCTCAAACACCAGCTGCCACATTATGCCATCCTTGGCTTGTTGCCATGACCCATTATTTACTTTTCATCATGTCTTTATGGGATGGACTCCTACCTCCCTCACAGATAGTGAGGGGGCTGAGTTTCAGATGAGCTGACATATGGAAAAGGTCAACAGGTTGCAGTAACTGTGGAACGGCCAGAACAATTGCGTATGCATGTCTTTAAGCGCAACACTACGACTAATGATGAGACATATAGCACTAATATACAGGACAGGAGGCTCTGGTAGGACTAATACTGATGCTAGGCTGAGAATTAGTGAGTCAAATCCTGGAGCAGACAGGTAGGAAAAGTTAATGAGATATTTTGAATTGTAATAATACTGTACCTGTTGATGGTGGCAGGGCTTGGCTCCTCTCCACATAGCTCTGAGTACCAGTACTGGGCTGTGTTTTGGTTGTAGTCACCAAACTCGGCCTGTGCCAGGAGTGCACTCAGCTCCTCTGCCTGTTCTGAGCCCATACGCAGGTGACCGTTATGGAGGTCCTCCTTCACGTGCATGAAGAAGACGTGTCTGGTGGAAAGAGAAAACACAACAGTGGTCAAATGGGAAATCTTATGACTGACGTTAAAATCTAGTAAATAAGTGTTAGGATGAATACATTTCTTTGCACCATATCACTTAATTTTTTTCCATTGTACAACTGACTTTCATGTGTGATGGCTACAGGAGTCAGGGTGTCTGAAGCACAAACAGGCTGTAGCAGGTGGTCATTATAGGGATAGAATTACACCACAGACGGCAGGTGTTTGTGTGCGTGTAATAGAAGCAAAAACAACTGTGACATGTTTGGTCCAAATGGCTCACTTTCCCTTTTTCAATCTCTTCCTCAAACACGGTATAAGAACTTCCTTTGTGAATGTGTGTATTCACTGACGGCTCTTAAAGTGGCAGTTGAGAGGAGGAGGAGGAAAGAAGTTACAGGATTGAATAATAGTTTTTCTCCAGTATAGGAAGGACCTTGACTTTTAACCTGGTGACTCAGTGAGTTATGTGTGACCACCTCCACGTGCTGCTAAGCGATAAGTCTGAATGTTGAATCCAATAATGGGATTTAGAACGACCTACAATGCCTGGCATCCTGTCTGTGTACTGCATCTGTGGCTTGTTGTCAAAAACGTGGTTGAATAACCCCAAACTCATTCAATACGCCCATGTAAAACCATGCCAAGTTATTGCTTATCTTGTTTTGCATGACATTATGGAATTATCAACCCACTATTCTTGTTCAAATGAGGTGGGTTTATAAAGGTGACATTTGGGAAAATAGTTCAAAAGATTAATGGTAGTCAAAAACAACAATTGTTTGGGTTTGGCCTGAACGATAAGATGAGAACACCAAGTTCTGGTGTGGCCAAAGAAAACAACTAAATTCTCAAAAAATAAGCCATGGCAGGTCCTTTCCATTGTTTTGACTAGAAGATGTGAGGGATTTTTTCCTCCTTGCTAGCAGCAGGAGACAAGACGTCAAAAGGAAAATAAAACACACTGACTCAATCCTTACATCATGAACGTTGAACTAAAGTAACCTTAACAGATGCTTCCTTGAGATGCCCTTTGGCACAGTAACCTGAAGAAGATCAGCCTGCTTCTTGTCAGCTGCTTCTGTAACTACAAACCAGCTGGGCAGCTTTCCACCGGACAGTGTTGCTGATTAGCTGTAATCCTGTAGGTGTGCCTGGTGTTTGGATTTCTTTCATTATACATGTCTTGACTTGGCTATCCATCACCCTCACTCCAGACATATATTTTGCTTCTACAGGAGTGTGTTAGTCACGGCGGAACAACTTTCCTAATTCTAAAATAGCTCACCCCCCCCTCACCCCCGATAACATTATCTGCTCTTTAGACCAAACCTTATAACAAAAATGAAACTATGAAAGTATCCTGTGCTGAAAAGAGCTCTAGCAGGAGTAGACTTTATTGTGGGGAAATAGAAGTGAAAGATACTGGCTGTGACCGACCACATCCTGATGGTAGACTAAAAGCCGACTACACCTGAAACTGCTTGTTATTTTCTCATCTACAAAAAAAAAATAAAAAAAAAATCTCCCTTGAGCAGCATTTCTCTTTGAAGCATGATGCAAAGAGAGACATTTTTAATTTTTGCAAATTAGGTCAAACTGTAACTTAAGGATATTTTAGAGGGTTTAGAGAGCAAATTTGAAGGAAGGTAGCACTCATCACTGCTTTATTAAGTTTATATGAACCCGTAGTGCTTTGTTTGTATAGAATTCCATCTTCCTGAGATGATCTCAGAGGATGCGCTGGAGGTGACGTTTCGTCTGTCATCTCTTGGGACAAAGAACCAGACTCTTGAGGGGACTGGCGGCAAAATACGCACACGTGTGTATTGTAACTGTACGCAAAAACATGGACACACCTCATCCGACAGACACATTCACATGCTTCTAAGGAGTATCAACAGCAGTAAAAGCAACTGTGAGGCACGCAAAGTCAGCCTACACCACTCCTGATAAAACCAGACCATAACAACGAAGCCCCGTAGCTGACTAGCCTTAGGCATAACAAACAGTGCTTTGATATGGTGTTAAACATCCCATTCCCTCCAACGCGCGCACACACAAACACTGTGCTCTATTGTGTCAGGCCCAGCAGGCGTCATGTGATGGAGCGCTGCTACTTTGCTACCTGCCTGACGCAAACAATGGGCCTGACTTGACTGGGAGATACAGGGTGCCGACAAAGGGTTACTCTAGGGCAAGCTGCGGAGGTTACTCTAGTTCAGGCGGGGATTGGCAAGAGGTTAATATCGGTCATGCAGTCATGGAGCTGATGAGCAAGGCATTTAATATCTTAACGGGCTGGGACTTGTGTTGATGAATGCTTTTGTCAGTTTGCTGTTGTGCCATCGACAGAATATGTAACTTAAGCAGGCGTACCGAGTTTAACCTCTGTGCTGTTTCACTTGACCGACCATCTGTGACAATGTGGACTACGGTATGTAACTTTTACCCACTGGGCTGCTGAGCAAGACATCTTACTCCTGCGTTCCCCTGTGTTGTGGGTGCCCACATGTATGTAAACAGGTGTGTGCGCGCTTTGCTGAGCTCAGGCCAAATTTCCAATTGTTGTTTGGAAGAAAACACCTATCATAAGCTGTACAGTAGAAGAAGTTAACAGAGCCTGCAACTGAAAGCTTGTTCCTGTTTGACCGCCCCTGAGGCTGAGTGAGAGGCGGCTGATATGTACTTCACCAAACACCACGGCAATGTGGCTAATACTGAGAATACACAGCTGCGTCACATGCAGATAGAAACTATTTTTTCCTTCTGACGCCCCTGTGAAGCTGAACCGCTACTGTATCCTGCTTTAAAACAACACTTTAGTCTGGTTATTTAATCGGCTGTTTTATTTCTAATCATAATAATATTTTTTTTCCCAGTTGTATAATTATAAGAAACATAAACATCTGTTAAAAACTTTCCCAGCCTCTTCCTAGCTTCTCAGACAGCTAGTCCCAGGATCAGTCAGCTCAGGTGGTTTGCTGCCTCAGCACCTGTTGAGATCCTCTCTAAACTCTGCTGAAGCACAGAGCATAGGAAAAACAGCAGCCCACAGATGTCTCCTAATATGGTGTTTGTGGTTGATTGTTTTTTTTTTTGTGTGCCTTTTTTGATGTTTCCTGAGTGGGAACATCTAAGACTTGAAGTGACTAAATATATCTGGACATACTTTCTCAAAATTATTCTTTTACAACCCCATGGAGGTCTATATGCCTGTAGGAAAGGTGACAAGACAAGAGACGACAGAGTGGATAAATGACCCCCGTAACCCCCCCCCCCCTCAACCAAATGGGCATGCAAGCAGATGATAAAGAGTTTAAGTCACTGTGACTCTCATGAGAGTGAATTGGCTAGACGGAATCACAGGACTTAAATCTCTCTCTTGCTGGCATGTGAGGATGCCAGGTTGCATCAGCTTGAGAAGCTGTTTATCAGCAGCAAGGCCTTCCCTCTGTATGCTACACCCATTACTATTCGGACACATTTGCACACGCATCATTACGGTCATCCGTGAAGTGTATTTGAAACAAGGCAGACATCACTGCATTCCCTTGTTCTTTAGACTGGCCCTCACCAACATACCAGACACAGACTGAGAGCCAGGAAGTCTGTGCTGAGACCGAAGTCTCCTGGCCTACTTCAATGTATTACACTCTATATACCTCATCATTGCTTTGTCCTTCATAGAGATAACCTATAATCAAAGTCTTAAGAGGCTTATTCATATATAAGTCATAATACCTCCTGTGAATGCTAACAGAGCAGGAGAAAGGAGAATAAGTACATGCGAATCAAAACAGTGGGTGCGGGGGAAGGAGAGGTCATGTGGGCTGCTGCAGGAATGTTTGAATACTTGATTGCCTGGTTGGAATAATTCAATTAAAGCAGGACTGAGCCCTGAGAAAGAATATCTGGAAATAGGTCACTGGTTGCAAAGCTGAGTTATGAGGATGGGTATGAGATAACTCAAATTTTTTACGTGATTTCTTCTGCCCAGTGGGACCATTAAAATCTAAAAAATCTCAAAATGCAGTGTGCACTTTTGAGTAACTCCATGCTATCAAATGCATTTTTTTTTGATTTGAGAAATCTTTACCAGTTTTTATATGCACCCTTGTGTCAGAGAAACTAAGCACCAGCTTACTTAAAGTACCGGACAGTCATCACCACATCAACTGAACTCTCTCCAGTCTGTGCCGCCCATCTATAAAACCATTGTGTCATTTTCCCATTGTCACTATTGTGTTTTCTGCCCCGACCCGGTGTCTTTTCCCCCCCCAAAGTAGGCTGCAGAATGTCAGCCAGCTCAGCGCACGGAGGAACAAAAAGTCCCCATGAACTGAAACCCAACACTACTGCCTAGAGACTGCACCTCATCCAGCCAATCACCAGTAGAGTTTCAGACCTCATCGGTTAGGCTCTCAATAATGCGGTTTGTAAGCTAGTCAAATAACACTGCTGGGAGCTGAGTGCTGAGAGGTTACTATCTGTCAATGAACTATAGTAAACTCTGCTAAAGATCTTCTCCCGAGGTGAATGGAAAAATCAGACTAAAATCACTACACTTATTTAAAGTTTTAAATCATGTTATTTTGCATAGTTCCGAGTTGCAAAAGAATAATTCCCGGTGCTAAATTTAACACATATGCCTATTCTCTGTGCCGAGTTGAACTGAAAGCCGTACAGCAATAAAACAAAGAAGTTGTTTGTATGCTAAATGCCTTGGGTTACAGGCTGGTGCTCTGTACTGGATGGTAAACTGGTGATTAAAGCCCAGCATCGATCCTGTGTTCAGACGTCAAACAAAAATAACAATTCTTTCATTCTTGGACAAGGGCTAATATTATGACTTCAAACAGGACAAACCAGGGCTAGGTTACTCGAGTGCACAACAAATGACGGAGGAGAGAAAATGATAAGTGACTAATTACAGATGGTGGAGCATGCTGATAAAAAAAAAAAAAAAAAAAATTGGTTGGTATTTTGGAACACTTGGGAGACCCACAGGCAACTAGTGTGATCTTTGGCTTGATCGCCTGTGTAGCCTGCCACATGGAGCTGAAAATGATAACTTATGTGTGTGTGATCTGAATAAATTACCTCGTTGTTTTTGCAGAACATTCAGCTGGTGTTAAAGCGCCAATGTTCTTGTCTCAGCTTTCATGGGTTAGCTATTGCAAGTTAAAACTGAATTTCACTCTTGTAAAAAAAAAAAAACAAAGATGATCATGCTGAATGTAAACCTTTTCTTTGTGCATGACCAAACTATGCTCTGGCATACTACTCAGCATCATGGAGGGTTGGAAGCTATCCCACCATGCTATTGGGTGAAAGGCAAGGAAACACCCTGGACAGGTCAATGGTCTGTTGCAGTTTGTTGTCACCGGTCATTCTTTGGATCGCCTGATGGGCTTATATAAGAAGGGAAGAGCGCTGCCCCACGAGTAGTCAAACACTGCAATGACATAAATAGAGCAAAGTCCTTCAAATTGGATTAAATATTTTGAATCTGGAATAGTTTCCACATGTGCTACATCACAAAACAAACTGTTTAGCAGAAATCTGACATGTTTGACTTTGAGGATAGGAGTGTTTGTGTTTTTGATTTCTTCACCATTGCTTAGTGTTAACTATTCACAAATACTTGTCTGATACATTCTTTTATAAAATGTGACTGATTCTGTTCAGACTGGATTTTTCTGAATTTGTTAAACTGTTGTTCAAGAAACTCTGCATAGGGGGAAAAAAAAACAGAAGTGAAAGACAGGCTTAGGAACAAAGAGGTTAACAGGTTAACAATCAGGACCACAGATAAAGCCTGTACTAACAGCTGTGCCCTTTGAGGGTACCCAACATTTGCCTGATCGGAATGCTAAATACGGGGGCTAATGAAGGAGAAACATTCACGTATTTAAAAACAGAAACACCCTCTAGCAAGTGGGGTTTAATGATGCAGACAACACAGGCTGTTTTGAGGCCCTTGGGTCAGTGTCCCTTAACCAATAGAAAGTGTGTTCCTGTAGCCGATCAGTAACAACACATCACTTGATACGTCATGGAAATGCAGATGAATACAAATCAGATGTTCTACGAGCATACTATGTTTTGGAGAGCTGCTTTACTTTTCCACTGGCATAAAATAAAAATGATTAAACTAAGACTGTGGGCGGCTGAAAGCATATTTAAATGCAAAACAAAGTCCACTAGCAAACCACTGGAAGGTTAGAATGGCTCTGCTTTAGTCTTTGTCTTCGCGTAGTGTTCAATGTAGCACCTTCCTCTGCCAAAAATAGTAACTGAGATAAGAGAAGAAGCTATCCCAAGAGGCAATTTCATGCATTTGCAAAGTTTGCATTTGCAAAGTAAGCTGGGAAACAGATTTATAAAACAAGCCTGAGAGAAGTGAGGGATTGGAAAATCTCAGAGCAATGAGATTAAAGAAAAAAGGGTTTTTAGAAGCAGGAGACACAGCTGCCATAGAATCAAGATGAACTGAAGCCTGGCAACTCATTGTTCGTCATCTTCGACCTACTCTAGCTTCCATACGGCTTGTTCTGACTGCAGGCATCCTCCAAAAAAAAAAAAGAGAGAGCCTGCACTTTGGTTGTGTGCATTAGAAAAAGGTTTTATAGCTAACATATTATTGATTGTAGGGGATTCGACCAGACATCTGTATTATAAGCATCCACAACCCTCTTTTTTTTGGTTTGAATACTATAAAATGTGGGATGTGAAGTACATTTTCCAAACAACTCTTTATTAGACAGTCTGACAATAGACAAAACAACAAATTAATAACCACAAAGTGCCCCAATAGTCAGCTGTATGTATGCATGAGCACTCGACCTGTCGGGCTTTACGTGGCAGCAAAGTAGCTTACATAAGCTGCTCTGTGCACGCTTGGTCCAGTGCTGGTTATGTAATAAGGCCTATACGAAGCGTGTAGAGACAGAGGCCCACCCCTCAACTCTGCTGAGAGTTGCGTACTAAGGAGGCCCTTTTTTCTTTGTTCAAACACTGCTGAGGACGTTATCTTCAACTCGCATATACTCGCTACTTACGAAACTACAAAACCATGCTTTGTGGTTATGCTATAGAGTGAATGCGTGTTCAGTGACTCTTTCAAACGTGTTCACTGACTCACAAAGTATTGCATACACGGTTAAAGAAAAAAAAAAAGGTTTCTGTGACAGCCTTATTACAAAGATGAAAGGCCAAAAAGTTTCTCAAGACAAGAATTGGACACGCATTCCTAACCTAGTTATTTAGATGTTCCCCTGTACTGAAAATGGCTGAGTAACAAAAATGACTAATAGAGAATGGTTTTCTGTGTGTTTCAATATGAGGTGTGCCTGCCTGCCTGCCTGCCTGCGGTCAGAACGGGTTGTGTGGAGGCTGTGGTAGCTGAAGTAGGTCAAAGGTGACAGCATGAGCCATGAGTGAAACGGGAGGTCACCAAAGCGCTAATTTACTCAAATTATCAACATATTCCCTACATGTCAAGATAGAAATTTTAAAAGGTTTTAATAATAATAATAATAATAATAATAATAGAAAAAAAATAATGAAAATAATACATGACATTAAATACATGTCACAGAAATTCAGAGAAATGTCATGTATATTTTCACGGTCCTTGTAAATATAACATCGCAAGTCAAACCTCGAGATCTCACTGCTGTGTCAACATCTCCCCCTCATCTCTGAAATTGATGCCAGTGTTTGCTCCCCCACCACTTAAATGATATCACATCTAAGCAGATGGATGGCATGAAGCCTGTGCCAAAATTAAACACATAACTTCACAGCATGGTGGTGTGTGCCATGTGCGAGTATTTATTAGTAGCAACCCCACACACCCTTGACTGCCATTTCACATCTTTATCTCACCTTTTTTCACAACCCCCTGACCCCCACCCTCCCGACACCAGCCATCTGTTGATAACCCCTGCTAATCTAGTGGAGGTCAGAGCGCAGGCAGCCGAGTGTCCTCCACGCTCACGCTCTCTCTCTCCCCCCTGCTGCCTTTCACTTTCTTCTTCAAAAGGCTACCAAATATGGGCCAGAGTGGGGGGGGGGGGGGGGGGGGGGGCAGAAGGAGGTGGAGGGTGAGTGAGATGGACGGAGAGGGAGTGTGAGCGGAAACTGTTTAAATCTGACAGTGATAAAAAACATAGCGAGACAATATTACGTTTATACTTTTACATTTGGTAAAACACTGAGGTGAGGGAAGAGGGAGTGAAAGACAGATGAAGATGGGGTAGTGGGTGAAGTGGGGAGCAACTGGGAGCATACTGTGAATGCCACACAAATCCTGGCCAAGGCAGATACATGTCCGTTTAATGAACAGCTCTAGTGGCATGCTGTGAGTGAGAGAGAGGGCAGAGAGTAAGCATGGAGGAGCTTAAAAAGACACCCGACAGATCTCCCCCTCCAGTCTGGCCTCCCTCCACAACTGTGGTTCCGACCTTGCAGTATCAAACACTCGTGGCACCGCCTGGGGTGAATATAACATCCACGATATCACACTAGATACTGTGTGTAAAACAAGTTGTTTTGGACAGGTTCCGAGGCCTCCAAATCCCCTTGCTATTTATAACTTCAAACAAAACTCAGCAGTCAGGACATAGACTTCTGGCTACTTTTTCCTGACAAAAGTTTTTTTGTTTAAACTGATCTAGCAGAGAGGAGAGATAGCTGGGGAAGATGTATCAAATATTTTGCTGGCTATTGTGTTTCTACAATAAAAATGTTGCATTTCACATATATACGTGCGATTAAAAATCTCAAGTGCGCATGCGATAACATATACAGATACTTTCAAAAACTAAAAAAGATCTTTGAAAACAAGCTGAAAGTGACTAATGATGACGCATTTCAGTGAAAACAAAAACTCCAAGGAAAACACCCTACATTTTCCCTGTTGCTCAGTTTCCAAACAGCATCTGCAACAATGTCAGACTGACGTCTGTGCTTTTGTTCAGCCAAAAATGGTCATAAACAATCGAAACAAAAAAAAAGCACAACAAAAGTTATTTTCAGTTGAATGGGGGCAGTGACAGAGGTCCTGGTTGTCACAGAGAGGGTCCCTGGGGACAGCCACAGAGCAACACACAGCCCTAGAGCTGCTGGATCACATTTCCTGCCTGGCGCACAACCAAAATGACCTATAGTAACCCCGGAAGGGCTTGGAGAAGAGGTTACTACAGGGCATTCCACTGTATAGGAAACAAAGTGATCAGATTATGCTATGGGAACTCTCTAACGATGGCTTTGTTTTTCTATCATTTTGCTACTCGTTGCATGTGGCATTCAGTGACATAGAGACTATAGGAAAACTACATTTTAATTAAAAAAATGGACTACATTCTGTTTCTCTGACAGGGTGAGGATAAGTCGATTTTCAGGTACTTGGAATAGAATGTGTGCGTGTTGAGAAACTTGTTAAATACAATTATATCTGCTCATCTGCCCACTGGCAGATTTGCACACAATGTCCATACAGCACGTGAGTTGGTAAACATACCTCGTCTGTTCCTGCAGAATGAGATGGGGCTCCACAAAGAACTTGACCCGCAGCCTCAGTCGACACGGCGTCACATTATCCATCTGCTGGCAGATGCGATTCCTCAGATTCAGCCACAGGTTCTCTCCTTTGCCGCCTGTGAACTGCAGCCCAAAGTAGTCCACTTCAATTATGCCCAACTTTCTGCAAACCTGTAAAGAGATGAAAGAAATAAGGCAAATCATAAAAGTGGACTTAAGACAAAGTAATTCAAAAGGGATCCTAAAATCAAGTGCTTGGGTGAATTGCCTTAGGGGACAATAATTTTGTCAGAAGAAGATTTATAGTTTAGTTAAGCTGGCTGCATGTTTTCAGTCTTTAGTCAAGCCACTGTGACAGCAGGGTAAAATGTTCCTTGAATAAGACAATCCATAATAGATTAACCTCACAGTTGAGGATGGCAAGAACCAACAGAGTTCCCAAACAAAAATCAATAAAGTTTCACAAGATTATTTGCATTAGGCCAAGTTATTTTATCACTTTGTCAATTTGGATTTCTGCAACCCCAGTGCTACTCACACAGATAAAACCCATCAATATTCTCAAGCTCAAGATAAAGTGGAAGTAAACTTGGGAGGCTCCCTGAAAGGGGCTCATCAAACCCACAATCCCACGCCCTCTCAGCGGCTGCGGCCATGGGGTTATTACATAACTGCTACGTTTGCAGGGAGTCCTGAGATAAAACTCATTCATACCCACGGCAAGTTGGGAATATGCCATGCATACGAAATAGCTTTACGTTTTATTACTGGGGGGGAAAAAACAACTTGAGGCTACTGATGAAAAGGATGAGTTCGTATCCTATTTGTGTCTGCTTTCTGGATGAGTGAAGAGGCGGATATCTAAACTAAACAACTAAGTTCGAAATAAAGTTTCAGTTTGAGTGGTGAGGACGCTGAGTGCTTGCAAGGGAGAAGAATGAACTCAAGTAACCTTCACAAAACCATCTGCCTCTGACTAAGCCATGCAGGTAGAGGCGACAGTCGGCGGTTTTTTCCACTAATATGAAAACTTTCCTACGTGTATATCATATCAAGAGTTTCGTTTCTGCACTAATATTTTAATGTTTCGTAGTTACAAACAAATGTATCATATATTGTGCACGCCGTGCGCAGCAGAACATTTTGTTTCTTCCGTCACTATCTGCAACAATTAAGCACATATATATCGATAGTTTTATTGTTGTTTACACACAAGTTCACGCTGAATATTGTCTCCAGCAGCGAACAGGCTACATTTTATTTAAAATGAAATTAGGGTCAATTCCTCAATTGTTGTATTTACAGTACTAGTATGGATGAGTTGCAAATAAGCGATGTATTGATTGAAGTTTAGAAAAATGGTAATTTTTAAGTTTTATGAGTAAACTATGACTGTTACCTTGGCTTACCACGAAACTGTGTTTTAAAAGGGTATCATAATAAGAAAACGTGATGTGTATTCCACCACAGCCTACCTTATTCAGACAGTCTTCACCGTTCGCCTTCGCATCAACTTCCACTTCCATCACTACCGAGTCCGGACGAGTAACGTGGCAAAGCATTTTGGCTGTGTATTCAGTAAATCTTTGGTGTGCCACTCTTTAAAATAATAAAACAATGCTCGAGCCTTCTTGAACCCCCCTACATCAAGCCTTCGTCACTTTCTTAGCCCTTTCACTCCGTGTGGCGAAGCTGCGGCCACCAGCTGTAGGCTATATCAATGAAATGCCATGAACAGCACCGCCTACTTACAGCTGCCCAATGAAGGCTAGTTTAGTATAATCGATGCAAGTTCTTAACCAATCAGAAGTCGTGTTACATCAGCACGCTGCTCTGGCTTGAGCTCACCTCCCGTGCCTGGGAGTGTGAGGAGTCCGCTGCGCCCTCATCTGGCTCGCCTGTTGCATGGACCTGAAGTGGCTCAACTCACCTGCTCCAAATGAATTAGACATTTCAGCGAACTTCAGCAGACCTGGGGGTGAGTTTAATGGCTTGTATACAGGTTTCTCCCCTCGGTTTGTGTAAATTATGTATGGGAAAGGAGTCCAGAAATAGCTGATAACGGGAAAACATCCCGCCTTGCTACCTCACAGTTGCTCTTCAAAGCTTTTATGAATTTTTCATGTTGGCGACTTCTTCGTGTTTCCAACTCACTCCCACTATTTCCATTGTTCCCATGAGTATTCCTGCTTATGTAATGCTTGTGTCCTTGAACTGAAAACACGTTTTCTAAAATGACTTTGTATTTTAATTAAAGTCATAACTTATCATTGTATGGAGGGTTTTAAGGGCTGAAACTAAATATATAAATACATAAATAATTATTTAATTAAATGCTTAAATAAACAAATACATATATGATTATACAAGAAAATTCACAAAAGGTATTCACACATTTATTTATCTATTTTTAATTTTATTTATATATACTTTTATTTATCCATAGTGTAACTTGCAGAGGTGAAATAAATAAGTCTGTCAACTCCCATCCACCAAAAGTCAGAGGGGCAAGTTAAAGCTTCTGATTGGCGAATGAACAGTACGAAGCGGGTAGCTACGGGTCTGAAAAGTAAAGCCAAAGCGGAAGTACCTTAAACCTGCATTCTCTTTCTTTGTATGGAAGTTTATGAGAAGACTTCTCACTTTCATTACCTCAGTAAACAGTTTCCTAATGAGTTTATGGTCTTAATCGCTAGTTTCAAGTCTTCTTCAATACAGCATGATGTACATTTTGTAAATTATGGTCCCATTTAATTTAAATTTGATGATAAAACAAGGTATGCTTTAGGGTGTGGTTACATTGTTATTGACCAGTCGCTACCGTAGGTAACATAAACATGGCGTAACCCCAGGTTCATAGAGTATAGGTGTGACCGTCACTATTTCAGTGTGTTATTAGTGCATGAAAGTTAATTGTAACATTTTGGTCAGCTAAATAAGTCCTGTTCAGTGTTTGGTTGTGATAAAAGACTCTCTCGGGAGTTTTTTTCCAGTAAGTACATTTTGTTTTAATGGTTTTTCACTAGCAAAACTTAGCATTAGCATTATCACAGTTAACCGTAAATGCAAGCCAGCAGCTAGCGTTAGGGTCAGCTCCAACCTCTCGTCCAAATATGGTCACTTCTCATCACCTCTGGCTCCAAAAATCAAGAACGGTCAAGATGGCAAACTTGAGGCTTGAAAACATGAGTCCACAAACCATTGGGTGACGTCATGGTGGCTACATCCATTATTTTTATACAGTCCATGATTACAGTCAATCAGGGCCGATATCATTCCAATTTGTTCAGCGAAGCTCTCAGTTTGATTTAAAAAAGGAAAGGAGTTGGCATTTGCCTGTTCAGCTAAAGTTAACTGTAGGATGCAAGATTTCATTAAGATTTGCTGCAGCAAGTTAGACTATGGATAAATGAAAGTATAAATAAATAAACAAAAAATTAATATATGAATGAATAAATATACAAATGTGTAAATATATAAATCTATATGTGAATAAATACAGATATAAGTTTAACATTGATATATTTAATCTCATTTAATTTTTGTGATTTATTTATTTATGGTGACAATTAAGCATTAAATTATATAATTGTTTATATTCATTTATCATATAATTATATATTTCTTCTTCTTCTTCAATCAAATCATGATATTGCTGTGATGAGAGGAGTTTGGCATCTACACATTTTAAAAACCTTTGAAGAAATTTACATTTTTTCACTCAGGCTACTTGCTGTAATAGTTTGGTTCGTGCCTTGGTGATCATACGTTGAAGCTATGGAGCTTTTTCCGTTAGTGACCACTTCACTCATTTATGGAGCTAGATTAAATAATTGAATATTTACTCAGCCTTGTATATTCTACAATACCTACTATTTTATGATATATTATTTAGCACATCTTTAACAAAGTGTTGTAATTTTAATATTGTAATTTCCACAATGGGACACAGTCTAGGCCAGAAGACACTGCAGAAACTGCAGCCACACATTCATACTTACAGTAGCGAGACATGGTGTTCAGCCAAGCTCAGTGTCTGCCTGCCAGGGGACATTTTAGAGTAAAGGCAGTTAGGGTGTCTCTCCATATTTTTGCACTCTCCTACCACTGCATTCCTGACGTAGCATCAGTGACTCAGATCCAGCAGGACACTGTGGGAGCTCCTCAATAATTGTATTGAAGCATTTACTTTGAAAGATTGTGAGATGAAATTCAATTTTGCTTGTGAGAATGAATTTGCATGTGAGTGTCTGTTTATCAGGATGTCTTCAATAAAAAAAATCTGATAAGGGCTATTAAAAACTGACTGATGTACTTTGATTCAAGTAATTTACAAGCAGCCTTGTATTTGTCAGGAGTAGATCGGTGTGTTTGTTCAACCTTATCAGGTTCTTGAATGATATGTGGGGGAAATTTAAGTCATTTTGATCGGACCAAAAAGTAGCCTGCATTTTTGCAAACACATAAGTAATCTTGTTTTGATCAAACTGAGGTTAATGATAATCCATTACAAAACAACTTCAGTATGACCTCACTCCCACATAAACAGGGTGTGACATGTTTACAACGAACTGCTTCAAAGGGTGACTGAACATTCATAGGCTACACCATGTTTACTGTGGAAGACAGAGGAAAATGCATGGCAAATGTTTTCATCAGATCATTTAATTTGAGGACATGCAGTCCAATATCAAGAAAACCAGACATGTTGGGTAAAGATCTGCATCTGATATTACCGATCACTACTTTTAAGAAGTATGTTAAATATAATTGTTCAGGGAAACATCTTCAAATCTCTTTTGCTACAGATGTGGAATCATTCCAGTAACTTTCTCTCCGTCTCTAAGACAAGCAGCACTCTACACACAAAAATTGACTCAACAGATTTTATCAGCTGTAATGTGTGTGTGTGTGGCTTTCTGTGTGTGATAAGGTCAGACCGTCTGGAGTTGGCAGTTGCTAGTGTCCTTTTGCCCTGAGATGATGTAAGAAGGTGTACGATGAGTGAACAGAGGGACGTGTAGTCTGAGCAGCTGTCATGACCATAAATGGAAAAGCAAGGAAGATGGTGAGTGACCTAACATCCACTGTCTACGTGGGACCCACTCACTGAGCAAGCAACAGAAGCGTGCGCACACACACAGACAAGCGCACACACAGAAACACACACACACACACACACACACACACACAGAAACACAATAGGAACAAAAGGAATAGGGAAAAAAAAACAAAATGTATCTATTAGGACTTCCCTTTTGCACATCTAGGTCAATTTTGGCATTATGGCATCTTTTTTTTACAATCTGGGCTCTTGTACACAAACAGACCATTTGCAGACTCCTGGTTCGCGGCTAGGTATGACAACATTCGATGTGACATCACTTCCCTTTAAGGCAAGTCACCGCTCACTCGACTGGAGCGTGAACACATAGCCATGCAGGGATTTCTGTGTGTGGGTGTGCATGTGGGCACATGACATCACAGCGTCATCACAGCCCATCTCCATAGCCAAAGCTGTGCCTCTTGAAGCAGAGATTATGTCAGAAAGTGCCATGCTAGCAGAGCTGCTGTGGCTGTTGTTGTTGTTGCTGTTGTAGTTGTCTTGATTATATCCCTCCATTCCTTTCAATCTGTCTCTCGTAAACCGAAAGAGGAGCAGCACTGACAGATTAGGCAAAAGGAGGGACCTGTTTGTCCAAGTATGAGGAAAGGCCAGAGGGCGAGCCGCTCCTCCGAGTCTGAAGAGCATCAACAGCAACAGTCAAAGGACAAGCTTTCTATAGATCAGTCGTCAACACATGGATGCTCATCTGATGAAGATTTATCGTCAGATTCAGATGTGGAGGCACAAAGTGTGATGAAGAGGAGCCAGAGGTTCAGCAGCTCTTTCAGCTTTGGAGAGGATCAACAGCCACAGTCAAAAGATGAGGACAGAGAAGAAGAGCTGTCACCAAAGACCTCTAATGGAGTACCTGTAGCAGAGCTGGTGAAGGCAGAGTTAGCAGAAGAATGCATACAACTGGAGAAACTGGATACTTTTCGTGAAACAGATCAACCTCCAAGGTCAAATTTATTCAGGCCGCAGGAGTTATGGCTAGCAATGACAAGATGTCTCTCCCTCCGATGGCCTCCATGTCTGTCAGTCAACAGACAAAGTAACAGGAAATTAGCCTTCCAAGTGGACCTTGACCAATCAGCGGACACACAGTCATCTGCCAGCTCCAAATCGACCAATGAGAGCTCCTCGAGTACTTTTCCATCTGATGAAAGAAATGTGACATTGGTGAAAGATGAGAAAGAGGAAGTCAAAAGCAGAGAGGTTAAAAGTGGCCCAGCCCCTCTTCGAGGGATTTCTCATTCCTCCCCCAGGGTGCCAAGAGCCAGACAAACTTCAGACTCGGTGTTAGCTTCAGTGATCTTGGATAAAGAAATGTTCTTGAGCATTGAGCTGGTAGATGCGGGTGAGGAGAGGGATGATTTACGCTACTGGGCAGAATGGAAGCTGTCAGAGAGAACCAAAGAACTGGCAGAAGGAGTCTGGCTCTCTCGAAGCCAAAAAATGATGGATTGACTTATTAAATTAGAGGTTTTGTTGCCTTTTGATGGAGTAGAGTTTGCATTATTCACCCATCAAGTTAGATTGGTTATTGCAACCATCAGTAAGTTGGTTATTATCATCATCTAATCTTAGTTTGTGTGACTGCTGATTAGGAATGGCCTAGATTTCAGTGGATAATCAGTACGATTGGTTTTGCATGATGTGTAAACTGCTGTGTGCTGATACAAACTGTGCTGATACAAACTGTGCTGATACAAATGCAGTGACTGTACCTAATAGAAATGCTATTTTCAGAAACACAGCAGAGCACAGTTAGTGTTAGTGTTTATTTTTCCGCCTTTCTGGGTCTCTCAGAGAACATTTTATACATGGCTGGTTCCATGTGTGGGAGGCTAGAGAGACCCGATAGAGTATGACATGCATTTATCAATAAAAGCCTTTTTTTTTGCTATATTGGTTTAATTCCTTTTATTAGATTTTACTCTGGAACAAATACAGGTAAATTGAAAACCTACATTGTCTTATCACGCTCAAATTTCTCATTAATGTTGTTTTTCATTGTTAGTTTCAAGCAATTTCACAAGCAAATTTAAAGTTTACAGTATGTTTCAATACAGATACTGAAGAAATTCAACACAAAATACAGTTCAAGCCCGAATGAAATTTTCATGGTGTGTGTGTGCCAGCATTCTTCATATCTGTCTCTGTAAATCCCACTGACTCTTTTATTAATTTGGTGATTTGTATTTTAAAAATCTCAGACAGCATGTTTAATATCTTGGGGGTTGAGTGAGTGAGAACATGATGGGAATTATTTAAATGTACTTCAAGATGTCTGTCAGGATAACTGTATTTGCAAAGTGCTTTAACAGTCTCTCAGCTGAAGAGAATTATGAGTGGGTTTTTTTTTAATCAAAGCTCAGATCTAACAGCCTTTCATTACAACATTATGAGACAAAAGAAAATGAAAAGAATGTAATTTCCTCAAATTCTGGCAAACCGTTTAGCACTTTTTGAAGCATCAGATGCAATATGACGATGCTCAGCTGCAAAATTACAGTAGGATTGTACATAAGTGCTATTATTATTATTATTTCAGTTTTTTTCCAAATAGGAGCATCACTCAGTGTTTGTGTGCATGCCCAATGCTTAACCATTTTTATACATAACAACAATGATTTAGCAAACTATTGGTTTATGTGTTGGTTACTTCATTTTTTGAAGCTGTTCAGCCTTGAACAGTCATATACAGTAACAGTCTCCTCATCATTCATTGAATTTTATAGCCATTATGCATTTCTTCTTACCTACATCCTGTTTCTATAGACCCATAGATGCCAGTACATTATGCATATTTTATCTGGTAACCTAACACATGCAACAAATTGTTCTATCACAGGGACAAGTGTTGTGTCCTCTCATCCTTTTGACTGATTATTGTAGCAGTGCTGTACAAAACTGGAGCATATTTACATTGAAGAGCTGGCATGGGGTATGGAGGCATGGGAGTTGTTGCTTGGTGGTCCCTGCCAAGTAACAACCGTTACTCTCATCACTGTAATGAAGAGTGCTGGAGAAATGGAAGGGCGAGAAAGGAGGAGGAAGATAGAGGTGTATGAAAAATAAAAAGATCTGAGTAGGAGTTAGATGTTTAAACACATGGGGCTGTTTTATCAACTCATAACTGCCCAGAGAGGTTTATTCTTTAAGTTTCACTCAGTCACCAATGAAGTATCCTGTCCTGGGCAACAAAGTCAAAGTCAAGAAATTAAAAGAGTGGTGTATGCATTTGCACTATCTATCTGGCCCTCATGAAAGATTTTGAAAAAGCAGGAGGAGAGAATGAACAAGTGTTTGTAAAGGCAGTATGTGCACATGTGAAAAGGATGAGGAAAAGGCAAGAAATTAGTCTCATCTGGTGTAAGCCAAGAGTTTCATCCCCGGAGCCACAAAACTGGCAACACATCATCGCTAACGATGGCCTTATTAGGCAAATGGTACATGTACCACAAACGATGACAGTCTTGTCGCAAGTATTCAATGATAACTTGATTCCTTTTATGGTAAAGTATGATTAAATACTGAATGTGCAACCTCTTATCTTTGAGTCATTTTAGTGTATTGGAATGAGAAATAATAGCAGCTACTTTAGACAACTAATAAGTAGCCTCACTACAACGAAAACAAACCAATTAACCTTTCATTGGGACTTCTTAAGATTATTTTTGGAACTTTATTCATTGTTACTAGGTAATTAACTTTAAATTATATCCAGTTTAAGTGACACTTATCTCCGTTGAGAAATACATCTGTATTTGACCTGTTACAAAATGTAGGAGGAAACTCTTTGCTAGCTTGGAGCCTAGTTTCAGTTTTGCTATAAAAGACCAGTGAGTAGTCCAAGCTTCTGAAAGCTTTCAAGATTTACAACTTAAAATAATCGAATCTTCTCTGTGTTGG
Source organism: Thunnus thynnus (assembly GCF_963924715.1). Lineage (NCBI taxonomy): Eukaryota > Metazoa > Chordata > Actinopteri > Scombriformes > Scombridae > Thunnus > Thunnus thynnus. The sequence goes on along the minus strand of NC_089531.1, from coordinate 16,018,153 downwards.
AAATTGTGTTGGACAGTATCCTAAAAGAATTTGCTAATGAAATTAGATTTAAAAAAATTAAAAAGGTTTTATTCCATTTTGGTTTGGCAGGGCTGCAAAAGGCATGTATTTTACATTCATATGTAATCATTAATATTGATATGGGTGAAACAATATTTAGGAGGGTGTGTTTTATATTAAAAGTACAAATATGATCACTTTTTCATCAAGTATTTGTTGTCTTTGCAAATTAATATGTTGTGACACTAAAGTATGAAACAAGTGAAATCATTCTACAAAAGCCAAATATATACTTAATGATATCCAGCTATCCATAGTTTTTATAGTATCAGTGATAGTCACTTTTCCTTTTATCAGCACTCACAAACTGTTCCCCACCAATTTTACTTCTGAACATAAAGTTTTTCATGACTTTGTCTTTGGCCAGCTACAGCAGAAACAACAGGATCTCTTCTGGCAGAAAGCACTTGAGATTGTAATGACGCCGTCATATCCTGGCAATCGTCAAGACTGCAGGAGTGAAAGAGACATGTATTCCACATCTGTCTTCAAGAGAGGGACAAAGCGGAGAACGGCGAGTTCCTCTTTCTCAGTTCATCCTCTCAGTCAAACAAGCGTATTTGTAAACTGTGCTGGAAGGAACCGTCTCCAACGATAGTTACATAACGTGGTGATAGCCTGCAAATCCCAGCAGAGGACACACGTTCCAGTTGCCAAAGGACAAATGTGACTTCATGGAATTTTTAGGTCTTAGGAGGCCATCCACAGAGTAATTGCTTTATCTCCTTGGCCTTTTAGTTATATTCCATAAGATTAAAAGCTTTTTAGGAAAGCCATTATGCTCTAGCCTACCTCAAAATGTAAAATGTAAGACCACAACTGCTCTACAAATGCATCAGATGTGACACTTAATAGTCTCTCGACCATAATCATTGCATGCAGTATGCATGAAGAGCAAAGGTCCTATAGACTTACTGCAAATATTTGTCTTTGCCTCAGGTTAACTTCTTTAGGATTGTAGAATTTGTGTTAGCCCTGTGATGGACAAGTGACCCAGTGTGTGGCTTAAGTGTGTCACGTAAACATGACATTACCCTTTATGAGTAGGAATAAGGGGGCAAAGAAGGTAGATTAATCAGATAATTCTAATGGTGAATAATCATAGGCAAACACTTGTCAAGAACTATTATTTGGCGGACATATGTGTTAAAATTACCTTCCAATTACCATGATTAGGTATATTTCCCATATCAGTTTTTATCATGTTAACAACCTGCAGAAAGGAAGGAAACAAGAAACTTGGTGCATCACTAGAGGATGTAGACAGAATGAAAAAAATGTATATACAAAGATGTAGTCTATATTTGCATGAATTTACCGTTTTTCACTTTTATCATTCCCATGCATGTGTGTATTCAGCAGGGTATTTAGATTTACCAAGGTTCATATACGGCAACCTCCCGGGCTGAAAAATGAAGTGAATGCGGAAGTGCCAAAAACTGCAGTTCCCCAAATGGCCACTTGAGGCTGGCTCCAAAAAGTGAGTTATACAGTTTTTGGTTAATCCCCATTGACCCCGATGTTAAAATGCCCAACTTTAAAGCAGAAATGAACATGTTCACAGCCTGGTACAAAAAACTGTTTTAGTCTCTATAGGTCATTTCCCTGTTCATGACAACTGTAAGGGATGTGATTTTTTTATATAACTCACTAATTTTAATTTTATTTAGGCTTAAATGTATGCATTTAATTAAGGGCGTGGCCGCTTTGAGTGACAGGTGGGTGTCGTCACAGGCAAGTCAATACAACGACAATGTTGGCTAAGTAACATAATTATAGTGTAACCCCAGATTTACGGAGTGTAGGCGTAGCCTTAGCTACTTCAGTGTGTTTTCAGCTCATGAAAGTTAATTTTAACATCTTGGTCGCTAAAAAAGTCTTGTTTTCGCTAGCGAAAATTAGCATTAGCATTATCGCAATTAACCATAGACTGTAAATGTGCCATGCTAACCAAGCTAGCAGATAGCGGTAGAGTCTGCGCCACCCTCTCGCCCAAATATGGTCACTTCTGGCCATGCATCTGGCTCCAAAAATCAAAGATGGTGACCGTCAAAATGCAAACTCGTGACTTCAAAACATAGATATTGAAACATTTCTATATCCATGCTTTAAAACAGGAGTCCACAAACGAATGGGTGACATCACGATGGCTCGTCAAGGTGGCTATGGACATTATATTTTACAGTCTATGGGTCCATAGTCGTCATATAAGTCCCCCTTTTCACATCTGAATACATTTTTAACCCCGTGTTTCATTTGTGTCAGTAAAGGGAGGATAATTCCCCACATACCAGCTCAATTTTCTTCCTTTATGTAGTATCGATGTATTTTATAATTTGCATTTGTGTGTACTGCATGTGTGTCTGTGTGAGTGGCTGGTACAAAACATGCAGATGTGATTCAGCCTCAGGTGTGAGCATGCTGAAGTAAAAAAAATACCAATTGTGGCACAGAGGGGCAAAGGGGACACTGGAAAGTTGAACACTTTACTCATGATGAATTGCGTGTGCATTTATGTGTGTGTCTGTGGAGGACAAAGGAGAATGTAATGGATGATTCCCGCAGGGCGTTTGTGGTGACAGCCAAGATTAGTCAGCTCTGGACACACACACACGTGCACAGTCTCACCAACAGGCTCTGCAGATGGCCAGAAGTACTCTGGTGACATCACTGGCTGTTTGAGATGTGTTTGCCCTTGTGTGCTTGCTCATAGTCTGCTGCATGCTGACTCTAGCTTTATGTGTGTGGTGTGTGTGCGCGAGCACATGTATACATGTGCATGGAATACAGTATCAAAGTGGCATTATGCCACAGCACAGTGCTGGTTGACTGTATGATAGATTACTATCATGAGACTCCTCAGTATTACCTCTTGCGCACACACACATACACTGTCCTGTGAAACCATGCTGGTAGTGTAGTGTAGTGTAGACTGCAAACAGGCAAGTCTGACATGGCGCAGTGGGTATTTTCTGCATTACATAGAACATAGAGGATGCATTTTATATGCTGGGTGTGTAACATTACTATGCTGCAGTCATCACCTAAACTTCTCTCACATTGTCTGAGGGAGCTTCACTAAAACAACTGGGGTTTATGTGCCTTACTCAAAGCCGTACTGGACATTGTTGCTGAGAGAAGGGTGGGCATGACTAATTTCCACTAATAATTTCCATTAATAATGTCCTCCTTCCATCCTAACTGATATAATCCAGCAAGCCTGAAGCAACCAGATTTTCTGTGTAGTTAGAAATTTCCTTTCACTTCACATCTGAGGATTTCATCAAGTTAATTTCATAAGAACTAATGAAACCTTTCAGATAGGTGGTGATATATCCCATGACCTAGACCAGTGGTTTCTCAAAGTCGAAAAGCGAAAAGGGGAATAATTTATTTTCATATAATTCCATCCATAAGGAACACAATGATAGAATGTGATGACTATTTTGGTCATGGGTTTCATACGCTTTCTGTAATAAAACATCTAAAAGAAAAAGTCTTATCAGATGGGGGATCTTGGGACAAAATCTTTTCAAACGGTGGTCTGTGGTCTAATTTGTGTCAGTTTAAGTGTCCTTGACATGAAAAAGTTTGAGAACCACTGACCTAGATGATGTGGGGAACCCTACATTTCCACTAAAAATAATTGGATTTAATGAACCTTACTTAAATATATTTTTTATTGTCACTATCCATCAGAATAGGTGTCACCCGACAACCCAATCATCATTTCCTGCTAGCAGAGAACTGTGTGTCTGATGCATCTCTTGCATGCCACATCTCACACTCTTTTAATAATTTGCACTGCATAAACTGCACAAAGCTGTGAGGCTTCTGTAGTTGATTGTCCTCAGTTCAGCAGTGTAAAAAGTAATTAAAATTCATACTTAAGTAATTTCAATAATGTTTAATTCATAATGTCTCCATAAAAGCTGGAAGCCTGAGCTGTTGTGAGAAAGTTAGACTTGAATACCAGCCATTTATCTGAGTCATTACCATTAATGGAAAATAAGTACCACTAAATATACGGTGCAGAGGGGAACTTTAAAGGACCTATTATGCTTTTCCTTATTTTCTATAGGTCCCCTTTAAAGACCATTTAACTCTATTGCAAAATCATTAATTAGTACCATATAGGTGAACAGCACAGGTGAATACAGATTTGTTTTCTGACTTCATTTTTAAGACATCACACATGGTTTTAGTCAGGGATGTACGATATTATCAGCACGTCATCGGTATTGGCCGATAAAAGCTCTAAAATGAAATATCGGTATTGGTCATTTCTGCCGATTATGAGAGGCCGATTTGTGCTTCCTTCCACAGACTGTTTCACCCTGACAATCCCGGTGCTTCCTCCGCAGGCTCCACTTCACTTCACAAGCTGCCCGTTAGACCCGCTGCTTCTTCCCACTTTAACCTGAATAACAAATTGGGGCTCGGTGCTCTGGTTGGATCCACATGCAGAACCGGGGCTAACGTTAGCTGGGAGGCTAGCAGAGCTAGCTGGCTGTGCTTCTCTCCGGCTATGCTGCGGCTACCATTCCGCTAGCCTCTCGGCTAATGTTAGCCTCGGCTCTCCATGTGGATCCAACCGGAGCACTGAGCCCCGGTTTGTTACTCAGGTTAAAGTGGGAAGAAGCAGCGGGTCTGTCGGGCAGCTGAGTGAAGTGGAGCCTGTGGAGGAAGCACCGGGACCATCAGGGAGAAGCAGTCCATCGAGGAGCTGCTACGTTCGGATGCACAGATAGGAAACACCTCGGCTGACAGGATGTACCACTCTGTTTGGAAAAAAAAATCTTTGTGGTTTATAACGGCAGTTGGCAACCACCGTATTAGGTGCATTACAGCCACCTTCTGCTCCAGAGTGTGGACCAGAGATTAAATCCTACACATTAGTCTTATCTGTCTAATGAACCCAATAAAAACTCTACTGCTCCACCCACTTGGCAAGTTCATTAAAGTTTTGAGTCTTCCTAAATTCTTCCCTCATATAATGTCTTTCTTGATCATACTTAGTACAATCTATGCTTGCATGCATAATATTCTCCTCAGCCATCTGGAAAAAAATATGTGCATATATCGGTATCGGCATCGAGTATCGGCCACAGTGAGTTGGAAATATCGGCATATCGGCAAAAAATCCAATATCGTGCATCCCTAGTTTTAGTAAACCATATGGCAATATTGAAAGTGTTCTGCATTCCTTACTGTCAGGCTTGGATAGTGAAGGGTCCAAGCCTGATGTACTTTTATAATGTGTATACATATAGTAGATGGTGTCCTCTTTCTGCCTTCAGTAATGGCACATCAAATCTCCCCTTTTTTATGTTAGGTTAATGTTCTTTGTACGTTGTCCCTGTTCAAATAAAGAAATTCAAAATTCAAAAGCTTTTGCTGCAGATGAGAAATGTTTATCTTTCCTCTTAAAGAAATACTATAGTTATTTTAAGAGAAACAAACATTAAAAAGTTATTTTAAAAAAGTTATGTAAAAAGTTATATAATGGAGATTGTGAACACAGTCATCCATCCCTAATTTAAGGGTCAAATAATCCCTGTAGGAATCCTATTTTATAGTTCAGTGTGACATGAGTCAAGCCATGACGATCGATTCTGGTTAGTGCATCAAAGAAAGCCTTTTAGCAAGTGGCTTAGTACCATTTACATTGATATGCTTGGATGATCATTTACAGAGGTTACTATCAGGCATCGCCACAGTTTTCTTAGAAATGCCTTGAGAGGGTTTCCAGGTTCACATGCAGTGCTCCTGGAAAAAAAAAGCCAGTCTTGGTACTGTGATATTGCACAGTTTGAAAGGGAAGTACATTGCTAGGTATGGGAAAGTGTTCCATTAAGCTACTCTACTGAAGATGGTTACAAAAAGGTATAAAATATAACGAGCACCTTGTTTTAAGGTTTAACTAATCTCTATATAAATGACTTTGACAGAAAGATATTGGCATGAGTGTTGGAAAAGCTTTTGCAATCACAACTTATCAGATGAACATTTGCTGTCATAGCAACTCTTACAATGAGGTATCTGATTTAATGTTCTTTGATGTTGCATATCACACCCTTGTTGAGCTCACTGCAGTTTCTCCTCCAGCATGTGTATATTTTCCCCTCCATTTTCCTCACATAAACCACACTCGATCATATCATGAAATAATGTCATCAGTGCTGTAGCTGTGGTCTGGTCAAGATGGAAAAAAGGTCAAACAGATAATAAGTGAATGATTTCAGATTATATGGAAAACATAAATAAGTTACGCACATGGTTACAGCAATTGCTGATCTTGGGTCAGTACACCAACCCAACCCAGATCACCATCTTGCAATACAGTATTTCATGACATGATCGACATGGAAAAACGGGTAAAAAAATAGATCACCTGTTAAGTAAATGATTGCAGCAGTAGCACAAGAAGAGAAGACTTCAGAAGTCCGCAAACTGACTCAGTAATGTCAGTTATTAAGAAATAAAGTTTATGAGTTTGTTAAACTAAGGATGGTGCATTTATAAATTCCACTCCTCATTAGTATCAGAAAGAATACAAATGCTTTTTTCTTAAGTCAAAGTTACGTTTAATTAGTTGCTTAAATTAGTCATTTTAATTAATGAATTGTAGCAGAACAGAAGATACCCATGAAAGATTTGAAAAATGAGGCACAGTATATCTTATAAATTTTTCCCTATTAGATTAGTTTTTCCTTCTTAGAAGTCAAAAGAAGGCATTAATTGTTTTTAAAGTTTTTTTTGGGTACTTTTACTGCCTTAGGGCTAACTGGTCATAAAGGAAGCTACAGTAGGTTATGTGTCAGAGAATCACAAGGTCTATATATTTCTGAGCTGCAAGACACAGTTGAACTTAACTCTGCTTGTTCCATTCAAGATGCTCATATAAGTCTATAGGTTCACTCATATCCACCACTGCATGTCTATACTTTTACTTGCCCTTTCAAGCACATGCTTGCTTGTGTGCGCCTGCATCCCTATTTAATTCTGCTGGGGCTTTTTGGTGTTTAGACACATTCACATCTGCCCCACTTTACTCGTTCTGTACGCCTCAATGAACAGTGCAGTTCAAAGTGCGTTACATGCACTGCCCAAGGGAGATTCTGGCATCCAAGCCTGATAGTAAAGAGTGCAGAACACTTTCAATAGCTCCCATGAACGCAGCATAACATTGGGATCCATTCTTTCAGTGACAAATAAGAGGTAATGAAAAAAGTTTGTGTCATTTCACCCAATACCACTTTTATGAAATAATACCTTAATTAAACATGACTGTTACATTGTTAAATTGTGTGAGGGGGGGTAGGATATTATTTTCAGCCAGAGTTGTGTAATCCCTTGTCTTTCTCATTAGGACACCAAGGATCAAATGACAGAGGAGGGCTGGAGTAATGGAACATGTGGATGTCCTCAAGTGGAGAGACCAAAAAGACCAGATGGGGCCAAATGGCCTGCCGGACATGAGCTTTCTCATTTCATGGGCCATCTCCTTCGAGGACGTGGCAAGCAAAGGTGTTGTCTTCAGAGAACTGGACAGCACCGGACGAGTAGGTTTAACCTGCGCCTTATGTACATAATACTATTATCTGCAAAGGATTTACTGTGATATCACAAAGAAGTGCACCTAGATTTTTCTATCGTCCATTTTATGTGATGTATTATTAATTACGAGTGACTGATGACCACATAGAAACACACAGTAAATACAACATTTTTCCTAAGTAGACAAGTTGACAAGGACCACCCAACACACCATTAAATAACTTGCCTGTGCAGAATCAATTTATTGATTGCAGCATTATTATTTTTCTTTTTAACGATTTTAAAAATATTTTAGAAGTATCATAATGGGTAGGTTGTTTAGTTAAGATGCATACCATGTACTGATGGTTGTAACAATATACAAAGTAGGAAAAGTGATATAGAATTTAATGTTTCTATGTTGGTGTCAAAGCAGTGAGATCGTGAGCTTTTGTGAGCACTTCACATGATCTAACTGACCTTGGTAGGATCATTTTAGTGAAGAAACTGGATGTTTTATTGGGTGAATGCTGAGTTTTTGTCTGCGGCAGAGAGTTCTGTTATGATTCATAGGGCAGGAACCATGAAAATACTGCTACAACAAAGACACTCACTCAACAGTCGCTCCTGTTGCCATGGTGACACAAAGGTCAACCTACAAGATTACTGATGCCCTAAACACCTGCCATGATTACATAAATGCATGTATTATAAAAGTAACTTCATGAAGGATGAAACTTAATAAATACTAAGGATATATTTAATAATTCTGTTTATCACACAGCACACTTTCCACATTGCCACATGTGAAGACACATTATTTCAATTGTAACTTTCATATTTCCAATTTCAGCACTTACAGTAGATCCCTTAGCTGTATCAGGATATTTGAGTGATAAATGTAGCTGGGATATCACTTGAGCACACACACACACACACACACACAGGCAATCAGCACAAATACTTTCTAGCTGACACAGTCTGTTAGGAAACATGTTCCCTCACCCAGGTGTGCAGCAGAAAATGTCTGGTGTACTTTCACTATCTGACAAAATACCTCTGTGCCACCAGAATAAATGAGCTGTCACTACACCAGGTTGGATACTTTCAGCTAACTGGTGCTATGTGCAAGGCTGATAGATGCAGGAGGAAGGCAAATAATTCCATATTTTGTGTTCCCTGCATGTTTTTGTACATGTAAGTCGACATATGTATAGTAATTGGAATGCTTTCCTAAAACCTTTAGAAAGGGAGCGATCTGGTTGTCACAGAAGGTACAAATGAACTCTATGAACTACAGACAGATTTAAACATGCAAGCAAAAGTAAGGCACACTTTATGCTGACTTCAAAAAAACGCGTCCAACAGCTTTCATGGAACTTATAAGAAAGAGAAATCTCCAAAAGATAGCAGGGTGGTTTATCTCTAAAAGCAGCCATAGTCCAGGCCCGGAGGCTCTGGGGGAAATCAGTCACTAGTGTGTGTGCGTGTGTGTGTGTGTATGCGTGTGTGTGTAAGTCTGTGTCACAAAGTCATTGTCAGAAGTTTTTCTTCCTGCTATCTCACTCACTCTGACGTGCTCCTCCTCACTGCCTCTCTTGCTTCAATCAGACTAATCATTTTCCTTGTTAATTACTTCTTTACCCCACAGAGCTGTCATGTCTCAGACAGCCTGTGAGGAGAATTGTGAGTTGTAGGATGTGATGTGTTCTGCGCTATACCTGTTCCAATCTACCAATGATGTATTCTTACATATTGTTCACATTTTTGCTGTAAATGATCTAAAACATGTTTTGTTTTGTTTTTTTTAGCTAAATGTAAGGAGTAACACATCCCACAATGTTGTGTTTTAAACATAAAACACAGAAGAAATGTTGGTTCAATGTTTTCAAGTGTAAATCCTGCCAGAGATTTTGTTATGTGACCGTCCCTTTCATGTGCATTTAATCTATGTGCAGTTAGCCTGGATAGATAAAGTGCTATCAGTGGCACATTGACAACCTCCATGTCATCAATGGCTTACGTAACGAAATCTGGGGTCCAGCCATAGTCTCTGATAAATGTTGAATCCCACTAAAGCAAGCGCGTTAATGAGTTCTCACATATGTGCATGTCTATCCTCTGATTATACAAATGTGACCTATATAACCGAACTCATTGCTTGAGCAAGATAGGGCAACTAATAAATATGTGCTTGTGATGCAATAGTCATATAAATTAGTACAAATTATAAAACTTTCAATAAATAATTATAATTAAATACTAGAAATTAACATGATGTCACATATTTGCCTATAATGCAGACTGCCTACCAGCCAACAGTGTATCGTTTTTAGATCCCTCTCAGTGCTGCTGTTGGAGGGTGTTTTGCACCAGTATCATCTCATTCCATCTCCAGACAGAAATCCCTTTAAACTGCTTTTCAAAAGAGGTTTATTGATAAACAGAGATCCATGGAAACACATTAGCTAAAGCAAGCTGATATAACTGATGCCAAGTGTGGATTACTAGAACTGTAGAACAAACTACCAAAATAGCTCATTTCTAAAATCTAGAGACAGCAGTGTTGCAGAAGCCATAATGCAACACAGCTGGTATTTCAGCTTCCACTAAAAATCTCTATAACATAATATAAATGTAAGCCTTGATAGTTGGGAAATTTCACATTTGACTTTTAGCCATTTAGCTGACACCATGGCAGGTAGCAGGTCAGTGTATTGCCCAAGGACCCTGTCATGTCACATTAGTTTTTGTCTGGATTTTGCCTGGGACTTTTCACTCACAGGTCTCAAACCAAAGCAGAATCATCACTTGCTTTTACAGTAGCAGGATCAGGGCACAGCCACACATCGGCATAAGCAATGCCTCGACATGATAAGGTGCAAAAAACACATGCGTAAATCTATGATGTGAACCTCTGCCCTGCAGCTAAATAAGACATTCCTGTCATATCTCACCCATTTTATCTATCACCCCTCTCTTGCCTCTTTTCACATACCCTAAGTACTTCTCAAGTCTGCTGTCAGTCCTTGCTTTGTTGTCTACCTCCTAATCCATAGATCTTTGCTGCACAGAATCAATTTAGGATAAGAGTTCTCTAACACTAGCTGATGGGCATGGAAAAGATGGTCAGACAAGTATAGTTCAAAGCTGACAAACTGTGTTTGGATATGCATTAAAGCTTATTCAGTGCTGTCCACGTCACCTTGCCTCAGGACAGAGAGAGAGGGAGCAATATTCATGAGTGGATGAGCATCAGGGAGAAATAGAGCAGGAAATAGAGACGGGTGATAGAGACAGTACATAGCCTGTATGCTCCTGTAAAACATATTTTTTTTAATCTATGACTAATAAGTATTAACTGTATGTAGTCATGCTCACAAGCCTTCCTTTTCCATTTCAATTTTTTTGATTAGTTGCCATGCATGTGCTTTTGGGGTTTATGTTGGTCAAAACAACTATGGTTGTAAGTACTGCTGGACAAAATAGTGACATTCATCAGCCAGTCAGTCTTTGCACAAATAAAAAAGGTACTGGAAACTTGATTTTGTAATGACTACTTATGTGTTTCAGTCATTACCTAGACAATAACTTAATCTAGTTAATAACATCCACTCTTGTCTCAGGACTGACTGCAGACCATGCTACATTTCATCTGTGGAACAGTTTGTACATCAGAGGGTTAAATAAAATTGTGCAACACAGCTTAATAGGTTAGCCCCTTCCATTTGGACTCTCTGGTTTACTGCTATTAAGGCTAGCGTGACTGAACCCCTAATGCTATAGTGATGTCTTCGAAGAGAGATCATTCAGTAATAATGCAGTATTGCTGGGATATCATCGGACCTTTTTCTGTTAGAGCACCTTTGGTATTAATAGCATATAGAAAAACAGAAGCTCTGCCTTTTCCCAGTTGTGCATCAGTCTTTGTTTTCTGAGGAATCTGGATGTGTAAACTGCATTGAAACGGATACAGACAAGGCTTTGATTTGTAAATTATGGGGGAGGGAAGGAAATGCTGTAGATTGTCAATACTGTCGATTATACAGTACAATATATAGAAATTGACTGGAAACAGATTCACTCTACATCTATTTCTGATTTTTAGAATGTAACCGAAAAAGGAATATGAATGCTTTGCAGTGTTAAGTTTTCCCAACATGGGACTGTGCAATAATAAAAAGTGTGACAGTTCATTATAATCAATGTCATAAATGCTGGATAGATCATCATAGGTTACTATTACTATTGTGTAGGTATTGCTGTCTGATGTGTGAGTTGAAGACAATTTTAATTGAAATTATCTATCAGATATATAAACTATGTTCCCAAACTATCTTTTTCTTCCTCCCCCTCTGGAGACTGTTTTGAACTATAAAGAAAATTGCTCATGTAGTTCAGTTGCAGTATTTCCAGCTTTTTAAAATGAGAGAAAAAAAACTGATATTCCTAATTATGCACTTAAAGCAAATTAATTATGCTCTTGGATGGAGAAATAATTCACCCATGAAACTACTAACATCATGTCCAAGGCAAGTGAGTCTATATTCCATGTTTAGCCTACCAGATATATTGAGGATGCTCTCAACAGCTTAGTCACCTTGTGTTTGAAGGAAAGGACAATAATTGTGCTGTGCTGTGTCTGACGCGTTGAGTTGGCTCAGGCCGAATTGGCGCACTTCCTGGTGACTATGACAGTTGCCAACTCTGCTGCCCATAGGGGTATGTGATTTGCAATGTGGACTTCAACAAAGCATAAGGCCACATATCAATCTTTTCACATTGTGTTAAAATCCCTAAGCACATCTCCCCTACGGGCCACTATTGTTTGGCACATCACAGCTACAAATTATAGTGGGAAGACTATGCTAATTCCCTGACAATTAAAGAATGAATGAAAGAAATATAATGCAAGTGAACACTTCTAGATTTTCAGACTGAAGGCTTTCTAACTTGACTTAACTTACTTCTAGGAGCCCTGCAATGAACTGATGCCATGTGTTTATTTGCCATTTCCCAGCACCTGCTGGAATAGGCCTTGTAAGTAGGTGTAGAAAATTGATGGATAGGAGGAAATGTTTTGGATAGGTCTGTCCATCACAGAGCTAACACAGGAACTCACAGGAGCCAGTAGACTGTGGAAATGAGGCAAGTAGATAGTTATGTGGAACTGTTAGCAGTCATTTGCCAATTCAATTTGCACCAATCCATCTTGCCATACTGATGAGATTTAATTAAATGAACGTTGTTTCCACTTCTGCAAACTGAATGTGACTTTGATTACAGATATTCAAAGCTTGCTAGTCTTCTCTTTACTTTTACATCAAAGAATGAATAACGTGTAGCATGTCAAAACTGGTGTTAAGATAATAGTTTAGTAAGCTTGAAAGTGACTCATTTTTTCCCTGTTTAATTTCTAGTAATTGTGCATAATCATGTTTGCCACTAACTTGTCAATGCGTGTAATGACTGGCAGGAACCAGCTGTCGTTAACACACCTTTTACAGTTTGTCAGGCTAGATCTTTGGGAAATATGGCTCATTTGTGGAACCATGACATTTAATTCATGCTGATGATGATGATGAAGAATAATTTCAATCTCATAAATATTCTTTTTGGAATGTATTGCGTGTAAAGGTGAAAAAACAGCTCCTCGATCTCACCTTCACCATCAAATAGCAGTTAAGATTTTGTCACCATGAAGCTATATGTGGGCCAAAAGGTGAAAATGTTAAGCCAAAGTGAACTACTGCCATCAACATCTTTCATAATGTCTCCCCGCTCCACTTGCTAAAAACATTAGCCAGCTTTCACATCTATTGGGCCTCTACACTAGCGTCTTCACTACTATGGAAAAGTTTGCCTTTCAAAACGTGAGTAATTCCAGTTGAGTAAGCACACCTGCCCTACATTCTACAGAATGAACACCAAACACAAGGTCTTTCCGACAGATATGGAGTAAGCTTCACTTTAGATCTTAGTTCAGTGAATCAGTAGGAAATTTCTAGGTCAGTGAAACAGACAAGTAGTATACAGTTCAGATGTACTGTAGATTTCACCCCTCTCTCAGAGGCAGAATGAGTGCATTATGCTTTATTTAGCTAAGTTATCTCTCAGCTCATTGGAGCAATCTTGTTCCATGTTTCATTTCTTATTCATGAACAAACCAACACACCACTGGTAAATGTTTAATTTTTGTAAATGAGGAATTTAAAATGAACTCTATTTTTAGTCTGAAAGAAATGCTTAAACAGAAGAAACACTAAAAACTTAATGCTGCAGTTCACCACATTTAAACTCAGTGTAATAAGAAATGCTGTTTAGATATGTAAGTATCAAAATTAATAAATAATAATAATAAATAGGCTTTAGGATGTAACACTGAAGCTGTGTACATAATGTACGAGCATGAATACTGGGATTTTTGTATTTTTTAGCATGTACTACTATACCATGTTGATTTCATCATAGGCATGCAGATCTTAACAAAAATATGACATGACATTTGTGACATGACGTTTAAACACGTCACTTTTAAGAACTGGGAACTTTGTAAATGTTTTTAAAAATTCAGAATTCATATAACTTTAACTTTAACGTTTTGCTTTTGACATTATACATCTAAAACATACAGTACATGGTGCCAATACATTTTATACAAATGGTAAATATGTATAACTATAAAACAGTATTTTTTTTTCCCCCAGGGCCAAACTAACCATAATGGATCCAGGCAGAGGCACAATTATACTAGTACTCAAATAGACTTTACTTTAAGTACCCCTATTTTGCAATTACAACTAGTATACAAACATTTAATGAATGGTTTATAACACACTATAATGTAGTTATGAACATATATAAGGCCATTAATGTACAGTATTTATTATTATTACAACTGTGTTTCACTACATTGTCATGCATTATATGTTTATACACCAACCTTCTCTGATGGATACCCACAGAAGGAGTTGTAGTTGTTGACAAATACATCTATAAACTCTTATATCTGCTAACTGCATTATGGTGTGTTATAAACCATTTATTGTTTGTCTAATCCTTATAAAGGCTAACGAGAGGGACTTAAAGTAAGGTGCTATAGAGAGAGAGAAGAAAGAGAGGAGCTGAGCTGATGGTGTGATTTGAAGAGAACATTTTTAACTAAGCTATACTGCCCTCATCAGGGATTAAGAGTGAAGACCAGATTCTCACATAGGGAGAAGGTGGATATTTGGTTTGCAGACACAAAAGACCGAGCAGTATTCAAAGTGTTTGATTGTGCTTTTTGGGCAGTACACAGCCAAAGCAGTAACATCTGCATGTTGAGGGGAGGGGCATGAATTGGGAGTGGATCTTGATATATCTTCCCACTGCAGATTGGTGTGCTTGAGAATGTGGCCTATGGAGAGGGAGAGAGTCACCCTCTGCTGGTACAGTGTCACCTCAGAGAGAAATGGCCTCTCCATATCAAATTATATTTCAAAAAGCTCCGGATATGTAGTATTAAAGATGTGATGCTTTAGGTTACATTGAGTAAACTGTTGCTGAACCTTTTGCAGTTATAGATCAAATTAAACAATTTTAAAAAACTATTTTTTTGTAGTTTTAAAGTCATTTTTGTGTACATCCCACCTCTTCTCTCTGCATCAGACACTGCAAGCTACAGTAGATCATTCATTCATTCAATGGCCACATCTTAGAATTTGTAGATAACATAGATAAGATGAGATAAACTATCCCCCAATAAATGCATAAATAAAACCCTCAGCCTGCTCTAACATTGAAATCATTTCATCATTCAAGGTTTGACCTTTGCCAGTGAAACCTTACACTGCCAAAACTCCTTCCCACTACAACTTCAAACCACTAGATGGAGACAGTGATCTGTTTAAAACCTGCAGTGATCCAACAGCCATCACTTCTCAGTGAAGCCTTAACAGTTTGGATTGCCTGCTGGATCATAAAATATGACCTGTTACTTGTACAGTCAAAGTCACAGTTGAGGTGTTAGATTAAAGTGAACCAGTTAAAACCAGATTAGAGTCAGTGGGGACAATTAGGCTTTCTCAATTAACTGGTGCAATCAGGCCCGGAGAGTATTGTTAAAAATAATGCAGGTTGCACCTATAATGATAATTACCACTTTGGACTCATGTCTTAGCTTATACAGCAGAGTCTGACAAATAATAGTGTTTAGTAATGTGCTGCCTCATGAGTAGTTGAAAGCAAAATATATATAGCTAATAAAATTTTCTTTCTACATTAATTCTGCAAATCTTCATACTTGGCTGCAACTATTAATGCAGTTATCTTTTATATTAAGACAGAAATCCAGTCTAAATTATTATTCAATCAGTGATTAATAAAGATAGTTAAACCAATAGTTTGACATGAAAGGATGTTAGACAAAATTAAAATATGAGAATATTTTACTATTTTCCCCCCTTGCATGAACATAATTTTCTATCATTATGTCCAGTACGGATATTGAATTGTGCCAATTAAAATGTCACTTTAAAATACATCTTTCAAGAGTGATGGCTGAATTATGGATTGAATGAAAGTGTTTATGTCAAAATCCAACAGCGTATAATGAGAAAGAACATGGCACTGCAGAAAAGGATCAGATAGAAATCATTGCCCATATAGTATAACAAGTATCCCCATAAGCTCTGTTTTAGTCTTGTTTTCCCACAGGTCTTCCTGACCTGTAGTTCACAGATGAACAGCAATAACACTATGTGTGGTTGCGCATTACATTTTCTCATTACCTTCCCTTTCTTTCAGATCCTCTTTGCACATATTAGTGTGTGTGTGTGATATCCCGTGGAACAGACATGCAAGGCTTTTCATACTGTGGCAGGGCAGTCTCAGTGGACTACCCTGTGACAGACGCTCTCTGGCTAAAAAATAGACTGAGTCTGTTCGGTGGAGAGCCTGAGGGTTGATCCCCCCCCCCCCCCCACTTGCTCCTCATATTTTCTCCTCTATTCTGTTTTTTTGCTTCGTCATATTGCTCTCACACTATGCTGGAGTCTGTTGAATTAATATGAGAGCATGCACAGTCATGTGCACAGACAAAGACACACACACACACACACACACACACACACACACACACACACACCCCTTATCCTAATCTCTCCTGCTTTGAACACTGACTTTATCCCATCTGACTGAGTGAATCTTTATACAGCCTCACACTCTATGGGGGTGGTAATAGGAACTAGTTGACTTCCCTATGAGCTTTCTACAGCAACAGGGGAAGCAAGTGGGAAATATGCTGCCTGTGGATGTAATGCTTCAATAAGCCAAAGGCATGAATCCGGGGATCTGATTCCATGCCTCTGACATCCAGCTTTTATTCTTTTTCTGATTCCCTTTTGCTACTTGCATTATTTGACTTTGCCAGTTGTGTTCATACATTTATCCTCATGAAATGGTTTGGGAGTTCCTGTTTGTAGATAGGGTGACTAAACTTATTTGTTCTTTGTCAATACCATTCAGCCTCACACTCAAAGTCGTCCATAAATCCACATCTGGGAGCTGGCCAGGGTAGTTTTCTTCTGTTGGCTGCTGTTTAAAGGAGTTTATGGGTTGAGCGTCTTGCTATAGAGGACAGTGTTTCTCGCTCATGTTATATTAATATGTATGATATTTTACATACTGTTTTTTGACACTGAGATTTAATCAGCCAGCCAGTTTGAATTTACAGCAGTGACTTTCAGGTTAATGCGCGCCTGTGTAAATACAAACCTACATCTCTAAGTGCTTACTATTACTTTGTTTTTAACAAGTGACTGAAATAAAGAATGATTTCTTCTTAAGACAAAAGTGGGTCAAAACCCAGATATGTTAGGCCA
Organism: Thunnus thynnus; assembly: GCF_963924715.1. Taxonomy (NCBI): domain Eukaryota; kingdom Metazoa; phylum Chordata; class Actinopteri; order Scombriformes; family Scombridae; genus Thunnus; species Thunnus thynnus. Next base: position 16,000,691 of record NC_089531.1, on the reverse strand, counting down.
CTGAGAAATTGATCTTCAAGCAGTAAAAGATTAGAAGTTATTCAGACATTATTCCGCTTTGATCCAAGAATAGCTTATCAAAGACTTCAGAAGATATCTGGTCCAACTGTCATCGTGCGCTACGGAAGCATGTGGCTTCCTGATGTGGGCAATGCGTATAAACAGCAACATGTGATTAACACTAGATCTGTTGCTTTACTCAGTGTCTCGTCACACACTGCGTACATTACATTGTCAGACATTTGACTTGTGCTACTGCCAAGTTTAAGAACGCAAGCGGAGAGGCTGAAATGGAGCTGATTACTATGGCAGGGTTTTTGATTTCAGCTTGTCTAGACAACACTAACAGTCATTTCTGAATTGTGTTCCTGAGTTAAGGTGTAGTGTGTGCTCAACCCCACACCTGTAAACTGTGCATTTTGCACTATCTGAAGTGCTGAATATATGAGGTGCTGTGGTCCATGCCAAAGCTTTAGACATTTTTGCTGAAATCTCTGATGAGATCTCACAGTGCCTCATAAATGGTCAAATTCATAGGAATATCAAGCAGAAGATAGTGGATCTAGTTTTAATGATAAAATGTTACATAATGTTAAATCTTGCCAGTAGAGAGCATCTGTATTTTAGATTTGTGTAATATATGGCTTTGTTCCAGCCATGCCTTCTGGTAGAAAATATATCTCTATGGTAGAGCTAGACTACAGCATTATGAATATGACAATAGGGGATTGGTAAATGATGAACAACTGTTTATCCACAACACAGTGTAGTCGCTCTGAGGCCAGAAAGCCAGTCATTATTTAATCCTCTTTTTGACTGAGCTACTGGCAACTTTGCCTGAATGACAATGTTGCTTTTCAAGACAACAGCAGGCAAAGCCAATCATTCATTCTGTTTTGTATTCATGCCACATCTCTCCACCATTGTCTCTCTTGCTGTTGGCATCTTCTGTCAAGTGATATTCTGTTCTCACTCTTTCAGGGTAAATTGATAACATTCCCGAAGATATTTTCATTTTATAGTAATTTATAGTAAGCAATTTGTCATTTAATATTTAGTATTTGTGAGTTGTGTACAATATCATGTAAATTAACATATTCAGGGATAAAATATATGTATATTATTATAATGTAATGATAATTATGTTTTATCCATCGTATATACAACCTGATCACATAACTTGAGGCCCATTCAGAGCAGTATAGAGAAGTTGCACTCTACCCTTCATTAATGTTGCTGTATTTAGAATATTTTGTTTTTCTTACACTAGATGGGGCTATATGGCAAGCAGTGTCATGGGAAAGCTAGGCAACTGGTAGTACTTGCTACTAACTTCCAGCATATTCAAGTTTTTGCATGTTTTAGCCCATTAATGAAAATTGTTCATACTTATCACATATGACAGTAATTCCCAAAGCATATCAGATTTTTGATTGTTCTTTCTCTACAGTCCATGTAGCTATTGGTTTCTGTTCATTTCCATACGGTCCAAAAATCAGCTTGCATAAACCTAATATGTGCTTGCAAACAGTAATTAATAACTGAACATTCCTGTCTCCTTTCATTTTTGTCAAAGCAATCCTATCATTGTGGTCCTGCAGCTTGAACTGATGTCTGATTCGAACGCTGCGTTACAGCACAACGATTACGTAACCTTGATAATAATAAAAGTAGACACGATGGTCACTGTGAGGGATTACGTATCTTGAGCGAGCCTCAAGTCTCTGCATGCTGATTTTCGCACTTCTGCTGTTTCCATATGTATTTTATGTACCTCTCAGTACTAGAAAACAGGAAGATCCTCTCGTAAACCACCTGACCTTTCCATTCCACTCAGACACACACAGCCTTGTGTATGGGTTTCAGTGTGATATTACAGAACCTAATAAGAAAAACAAAACACAACACCTTTATTAGCAATTTAGAGCCATTAATCCAGGGCTTTCTGTACAAGTCATCCAGAACTGATGACATTAACTTCTAATTAAACATGTTCAGTGGCTGTGGTCAGTCAGAAACCAATATACTGTATTGAAAAGAGGGAGAAGAAGAGAGCAGCTCAGACAGATTGAGCAAATTAGTTTCCTACTAGATGTTACTGGAGGTCAAAATATTGTTTGGGTAGCATCAAAGACACATTAGATAGAGCAAGTGGAATAATTCTGTTTCAGTGGAAACCTTAAATTTGCAGCAGACTTCGAGGTCTCACTTTCAGACAGAGCAGCAAGAGTAATTATCAAATCCCTTTCTTTCCTCTGTCTTTCTTGAGGACGGCTGGGACTTGTGTTAAAGAGTAAATTTTATGGTACCACACCACATTGTTTGGATTGTGATATTTGCTCCGATTTAATTTGGCTATTCAGGTTTTATTAGCAGTTGGGACAAAGGATAAAAGGCAGCTCATGCATTTTACATGAGCTATTATCATTTTCACATTACAGAGTCGCATTTTTTACCACTTTCTGTATAAACTTGAAATAAATTTAGAGGAAACCATAGAGGCAGCATTTTGTGTTGTGATCTGCATCACTAGAATGACTTTCAGAGAAGGTCCTGGGCTACGTTGCAGCTATGAGTTGAAAGTCACATTTCTAAGCTGAGCTAACAGAACGGTTTTGTTACTAATATGATATATTCTTGGTCCTAGTGACCATGCACAGAAATCATAAAGATTTTTTACTGAATTGCGGAGTACAGATGTGATCAGGAAAAAACAGAATCACTTTTTTTTTGGTCTTTTGATAACAATAAGACATGATTATGATACCTAACTATATTGTTGTACCTGCAATGCATATATGCTTGGGGTCATTCAAGCCTTTCCTTGATATTAGAGGTGGTTAAACACTGAATTCATCAATTATGTATTTTGTATGGTAGCACGGTAGATAATTTTAGGCCCAGCGAAGGCAGCAATATGCCATCTGCTGTAATATTATCCCCAAAGAAGGGGGATCTTTTACTGGGGGAGGAGCCATTAACCTGAATTACTTTTAAAGGGAGGTGACAAGAGGGGGGGGACAAAACTAAGCCACTTCTAAAAGGATGGCCTTTTGAGGTCTAACATAGTCCATCAAAAGGCTCCCTGTGGCATGAAATGGAGAAAATTCAAAGTGATAACAAGAGTAGTGGCACAGGTCAGTTATTGCCTCTAGCAGTTTTGTTAGGTGGCAGAACAAAACTGTGAGGTGACTGTACTTTAAAACATGAAAAGAAAAATCAAATGCATAGGACTGAGTTTATGATGTGGTTTTGCAGCGAAAAAGCAGCAGGCTTGTGTAGGGAGGTGTTGAGTGGGAGCAACTTGCATGTAAAAAAAAAACATAAATGCTAAGAAGACACCTGCATATACAGCGTCATGTTCACAAGACAACAGAATTTAAGTCTGCATTTTTGGCTTATTTATTTTATCTATGGCTTCCTTGTAAAGGATGCAGAAATTCAAACATTAATAAACAAAGCTTGTAAGAATATAATATAGATTCAACAAAAAATTAAGCTTCCTGTTCAGACCACAGTGTTTATTATGATGAGCTCAAATTCCTTAATCAGAATTGCAGAAAGCCAGTAATACTGACAATAAGGGCCAAAGTATATCAAAATGAATAATAAATATGTCTTCATGTTTACTATGGGAGTGTTTGTGTTATCCTTTAACACAGCTTAGGGTGGGATTTTCATCAGTTCATACTGTGTACTGTCGCTCCACAGCTCTCTGAACTCTAATGAGAAAGTGGCTCAAAGTCTAATGTCATAATAATAATATTACACTGTTCTAACACAGTGTTTCTATTTGTGAATTTTAACTTCACTTTTTAACTATATTTTATAAATGCCTGAAAACCTGTAAAAGCCTACACTCAGTTTATCTTCCTGTTCTGAAATGGCCTATAAAATGTTGCTTTCTTGAACAGATTGTGAATAACAAACTGTCCCCGCTTCCCCATTGCCCAGTGGCTCATTTTCAATGGAAATGACGAAGGCTGGTGAATAACATGGGAGCCATATTGCATCCTTAATGATTCCTGAGTTTGTGTCTCCTCAAATTGGGCAATGCAAGAACAGATGGCCCCATGGGTGGAATCCAGACATGCTCACTGTGCCTGAGACAACTTTGAAAAGTGTGTGTATCTGTGTGAGTCACTTGATGTCTGAACATTTGTGTATACTGTATGTGAATGTGTGTTCACAGTATGTGTTGGATTTCTTTTCCAACATTCGCTCCTGCAGGCCATTTCTCTGAATAAGAATGTGCTCTTAGTCAGCCTGTGTGGTTATATAAGAATAAGAAAAACCAGTGCATTTGCACGTTTTTGAGTTTTATTTGTATACATGTATGCCTTCTCGCTGTTAACACATGTCTGAGGAGCTTACTGTGGGCCTTGGGAGGATGTGTACACTTCCTGTCAGTAGATTTTCTTTTTTCCATCTACATCAAGTGAACAGGTACAGGGGTCTCTGTCTACATCACTTCCTCTACTTGTTTGCTCTCACTCTGCTAGCCGCTCTTCTGCGTTTGAAGTCTGACTGGCAGAAACAGTTGTAGGTGTTGTACAATGTGTCATTCTAGCTGCTAGCTCTTACTCCCCATGCACCAAGGTTTGCAGCGATGGACCTGTTGAGATGAAAGACCTGTTGATATGAGAAATGTCAGACAGGATGATGACAGAAACAAAGATGTTGAGATCTGAAGAAAGCATCTGTTGCCTTTTACAACCATTTTTTATTCTGTCAAGCACATACATGCATACAGCAGCATGTACACATACGCACAAAGTCACTCTCTTTTCTGTTTGTGCAATGGTCACATACACCATTCAGACTAGATAATTAAAGGATGGGACAACTCCAGTAAAATTGCAATAGATGAAAAGGCAAATGGCTCCTGGGGTGGCAAATTCACACTCAACTCACCAGCAAAAAAGATCCAGTAGCACAATTGCAATGCATGGAGATATACACATAAGATAAGAAAAAAGATGTAAAGAATAGAGATCTTTCAGGAGTGGAAAGAAGGCTAAAGTTACATCACAAAAGGAAAGAGTCAACAAGTTAACGCAGTATGTTGGAACATCAACCTATACCAAATATGTAAAATTGGAAAGAGAAATGTGAATATGCCCTTGTTTTGGTGCATCTACATAGTAATGTGTATGTAAAGTCACTCATCTTTGTTTTTTAAACTATCAATGCTCTCTCATTGACTTTTGCCTCTCATTCACATTTCTGTCTCTTCTCTTATCTCTCCCCAGTCCCTGCCTTCAGTCCTTTGTTCCACCCACCTTTACCTGGATCCAATCTTGCAGTTCCTGCCAACCTTCCATGCATCTCCACTGTAAGTCTTCTGTCTTTTTTTTATGTTTGACTTTACTGGCAATAAGACGCTCTGGGACTATGAACCAGCATAAAACTGCTCTCTCAAAGAAAGTGAACCAACAGGAGGGGGAAAGGGAAATAAAGAGAACTGCCTGAGGTGTAGAGTTGCCTGGCAACAACTTCCCACCTTTGTGTGAGTTGGCCTTCATCAGATTGCAACAAACGACATTTAGAAACACTCCAGCATAAAAGTTGGTTTATACACACACACACAAACTGGTGAGAGGCAGGAACAAGGGAAGAAGATATGCAACAGAGGGGGAGAAAAGGATCTGATGAAGAATAATGTGTTAGAGTCGGATATTACCACATGGGGTGACCAAATTTGATGATTTGGTTTCTGTATACAGCACACACTGTAGGCGTTATTGGTCTCTGTGCCTAAATCTACTTGTGAGTTCATGTGTTCATTCATCTGACTTGATTTTGTTTAAGTACTGCAGAAATTTTGCATCTTGTCATGTCATTATGCCATTTTAAAACCTCACAGATGAGTGTAAGGATGGTGCTACTCTGCTTGTTGGACTGCCAGTGTTCAGAATTAATGATCATGCCAAAGGGAAGCACTACACTGTTAATTCACTTATCTACACATCACAATACACCATCTCATACAGCACTGATCCAATTTTGACAAAATTAATGAAACTGAAATTATGCGTTTTGTTCCGGTATCCAGTCATTAGCCCAAGGGGGAGACACCAAAAATTGATATATTTAGTGCCAGAAGGTGACTTCATATAATTATGGAGGATGACATGTTTGCTATTTTTTACATAATCTACATATCATTAAACAATAAATATCCCCTGAATCATATTGGCAAAAGATGATGTTACGTTTCCTAGGACTAAAAGTATTTTTGCACTTTATTTGCTTTACCCTTCAGTACTGTATATTTAGATGGTGCCAAGATACCCAGAATTGCTGCTATGAAACATCTAATGCATCCCTTCAGTAATTATAAACCTTTTTTCAGCCTGGTTTTAACACCACCCACACAAGCAGCTGCAATAATGAACTGCTTGGGGAATACTGGAGAAAATATATATTTTTTTAGAGGTCAGCGAAAACATGGATGTTGAGACAAGCACCTGGGTGTGGTTGTCAGGTGAGGTCACTAATATCAGTGGATGAATACATAAAGGAGGCGCAGCGACAGATGACACTTATACCTGGCTATTGCAAAAAATTATGTGCATTTTGCTTTACTAAATTTAAAAGTATAGCATATACATATTATGTCGGCCCTTTATATATGGGCTAAATACTAGGAACACCTTACAATATAAAATTTCCATCGACCTGCAATAACATATATAACAACTATATGTAATATGGTTTTAATGCAAACAGTCTTAATGGAAGCTGCAGGTTATAAAACATTAAGCTGATATAAGTGAGCTTGTTGGCAAAAACCTTGTCAGCATAGCATTTTTTGACATTTTTTAACCTACGACTTTCCATAAAACTGCAGTTAATCTGTAAAATGCATCTTTGTTTAATGAGAATATATCCAACTCATTTGTATAACATGGACTCCTGTACATGGACTCATTTCTAGAATTATACTAAATACAGAGGTCAGCTTTAGGTAGTATATTGTGATTTATTATCAGTTGGAGCACTGTGACCGATTGTTACATGCAGAAAGATAGTAATTTTATCACTCAAAGTCTACTTTAATTAAACTACATTTGTGTGAATTAAGGCCTCGTTGTTTGACTGTCCTGTTCGCATTGTGAATTTCCATCTGTCCCTGTCATTAAACCACAAGTTAGTACCAAGAAAGCTTCGCTACAGTGTCCGCCACAAAGAATCATATCAGGCTATCCATCCATTTTCAAGCCACGTATCCTTTTCGGGGTCCTGGTGGTAACATATCAAGCTGGGCTGCCTAGATGATCTTTTCCCATTAATGTCCCCAAGCTCCTCCTGGTATTCTAAGGCCAGCTGGGAGGTATAATCTCTCCGGCTCCGCTCCAGGGTCTCCTCCGGTTCAGTCATGCCAAGAGTACCCTGAAAAGGAAGTACCTGGAGGGGCAGCGGGTGCTTAATCCACATCAACTGGTTCCTTACAGTGTTGAAAAGCAGTGGCCTGACACAAAAGCAATTCCAGTTTGCTGAAAAATCTCTTTCTTTGACAAAAAGTGAGGGGAGCTACCCTGTGGAGGAACCTTTACCTCTTCACCACCATGGGTCAATATGATGCCAACAGTACTGTAGCTACTGCTTAGTGGTGTCAGTGGATCAAAAAATCTGGATTTTCATCCCTATCAGTTGCTGCCAAGTAACACATCAGTATTCACCTGCTGGCCGACATGTTGATTAATGTTCTACCAACACTGCCGTAAGCACTTTATTTTTATTTATCCAGGTTCCTAAGAGCATGTGTGTTAACTCAGTACTGCCCCATTTCACATTCATACAGATACACACATGCACATCAGGGGGTGGAAGATTTATATTTCTTAGTAAGCAGATCCCCGGAGCAATTAAGGGTGGTTAGGTGCCTTGTTCAAGGGCACCTTAGTAGTAGTTGATGAAGGAGGGGTGCAGTTCATCCACTTGTTGAACCCAAATTTAGCAGTGTGGGAAATCAAAACAGCGGCTTTCTGGTCATGTACAGTGCTCATCTTTGGCTTTCAAGCTGCTGCTGTTGATATACAGTAGTGTTATTTAAAACCAGCACCTCCAGCTGTACCATTACTCTGTGTTTATCATGTTTAGATTCCAGTTCAGTGCAGTGTGACTTTAGTGTGGGTCTGATCACCACAAAAGGCATGAATAGAGATGTGATAGATATGTAACCACATTTCAAGGCTTAAAATTAAACTAAAGAAACCAATAAAAACATCAGTATGATCTGTAATCACATCTTTCCCACTAACTGTGCTTATTAACATGAAGTATTTGGAGAGATGAATATTGTCCTCACTTTGGCTTTATTGTTTCCCAGTGAGCGAGTAGATTAGAACAGCTCCCCAGCCAATTATGTGACATCAGTAATATGGCAAAAGAGAACAGAACTGTTCCTCTCCCTACTTTTGTTAGACTTTTGGATAAAAGAGTTGAAAAGTTTATAGATGGCCTAGAGAAATTTGGAATGTCTCTACATAGTTACATAAAACCGGATTGCAGAATGTCAGTTGCCATGGCAACTGTGTTTTTGTGTTGTTGCTCTCATTCTCATCTGTCATTTCTCTCAGCAAACTTGACAGTTTTTATCAATTGAGGCCTCCTTCTGTGAGCTTTGGTAATAGTTGGTTAAGTGTCACATGGAAAACGTGTTTAACAAAGGCTGTGATTGCACAGGAAGTCAGACAAAGGGAAAAAGATGAAATGATGAAGTGTTGTGTGTGTGTGTGTGTGTGTGTGATGTATGTACTGTATTCACATAAAAGACTGATGTACAGAAAGGGATAGAGAGTGAGAGAGGAGGAGGAAATGTTTAACTGCCTTTCTGTTCACGTATATAGTTCTTAATGTGTGCAGGCACGCTTGCATCTTCCTGCTTTGTATGCCAGACCTACATGAGTTGCTTACAGACTGCTGAAAAGTCTTATTAACTGTCCAATAATGCTGCTAAATAACTTCTCTATTACAGCTGGGCCACTCTCTGAAAAAAGAGGGGGATTTAAAATCAGAAATGTAAAAAAAAGTAAGCACTGAAAACGAAAACAATTATTGTTCAGCATGGTTATGGAATTACGAATGCAACTGCAGTCTGAAACATTTCTATCAGTGGCCTAAAATCCTTTTTTCTGACTCAATGCTTTTATGTAATATTTTTGTATGTCTTTCATTGTGCTGCAAAGAAATACATTTTACTTTTTTTTTATTTTAGGCATTTAGCTGAGACTTTTCTACCTTAACAACTACATTGCAGCAGTACAATATACATTTTACATCCTAGATCAGCAAAAACTAGAAATGGAAGGCTGACTCTTCTTCAGTTTCTTCTGTAGTTATTATTATAGAGTTATTATTAAGGAGGGTGGCATTTACATTTACACACCAAGATGCATAGAAAATCATAAATATTAACGTCGTTGCGTAGTGATTACACATGCTAATAAAGAAGTCACGTTTGTAGTCATTTTTTTAGCTCTTTGTACTGTTTACACAAGTTAGTTGCTTATTAAAATGTACAATACAGTGAAGTTTGTACTGTCTGTGCATCCACACATTTTCACACTGCCAAATGTGATGTCACTAGCAAACAATGAATACAGCACTTTTAGATGAAGGTAATACATGTGAATGGTTAAGGAATGTTTGTAGCAAAACAGATGCATTTTGATTGGTTATTTGCGGTGTCAGTAGGGTTTTTTAGTAAAGCATCAGCACGGGTGCTCTGAGTTCATGTGCCAAGGGTCTTTTCCCCCATGTAGTTGCATGGTGAATAGTGTATTATGGTTGTAGATGCTATTATATGGTACTATCAATCTCAGATCACTTGACAAGCGAATATGAAAGGTTATTCTCCAGGGAAATTAGCTTCCCTCTCCCCTCATGATTGTCAGACATAGCTCAAAATGATTCCTATTAATGTAAGTACGCCGCACCTCTGCTGTTTAGTCGAAAAATGTCTTTTATAAATTCCTTTCAGTGAGGGCAAGTATTGTATTTGGATTTATCACCTAGTGTTGTGTTTTGATGTGGAAACATACAAATGTTTGATGAATATAAATGTTCATTTGATAGACTAGAAAAAGTGCTTTGAGATTCTATCTCATGGCTGATGAATCATACATTTGCCACCCACTTCCTCTGTGGCAGATTATGGTTATATACTGGTAAACAGTTTCATACTGTACTGATTAGCCCAAGGTATTATCATCGGTCAATGGTTAGGAGCACTGGGATAAATGGACTGTGATGTATGCTGCTTCTCTTGCATTTCAGTTTGCATCTGAGGACAAAGTAATTCAAGGTTATAGATTTGAAATACTCTCTGATCCAGTTCCCATGAGTCTGTTGTCAAGCCCCTATAATGCTGTTGTTGACCATGCATTGCAAAATCCATAGAATTTTAACATTGTGAACAATGCAGTAAACATGCAGTAAAGATCATGAAATTTGCTAATGTTCTGCTTATTTTGGACTAGTTTTATAAACCAGAATCTTCTTGTTCTAAGACAGTTATGGTTTACAGTATTCTTGCAGTTTTTCTTTTTTAACATTTTGAATTTTCAACCTATAAGCTAAAACAACATTAACAATACTCAACTGTCCTGTATGAAAAAATGCAAATATTCAGGAGCTGTGTTATTTCTGTGCAATTATTACTTCTTGAACAGCAGCTAAACAAAGTAGGTGCTAATCAACATGTACTTGTGGTAGTATTGTTGATTAGTGCAGTTATTTCTGAATGAACTGTCAGCTGTAGACATATGTTTAAACTATTTTTCAGTGGTTCTTAATCTGAACTGAGGGCTTTAATGATCTGTTTAATAATGTGTCTTTTTGTATTGCATGATGTCATGTTCCAGCAGTCCATCTTTACGTCCGGCCGGAGCCCTTTTCACCCCTCCCACAGGGCATTCTGTGGCGCAGTTATAAACACCCATAGCTAATTAAGGAGTTTATGATATTTCTGTTGACTTCCCCGCAGTGTGACTTGTGCAGCTGTATCCAAATGCTATTGATTGTGGCTGCTGGTGTTTGTATCTTACTTTTGCTGCACAACGACCCCTCGGGCATTGAGGGCTTTGTGTCACATAAAGGGCTAGGGCTGACATTGTGGAGACTTTGTGTTTGTGTGCATGTGTGTTTAAGCTTGAGGGTTTAATATCTCTTCAGAGTGACTCACTACCATTATTTGACCCCTAAGTCATATGTTGTTTGATTGTAGAGTTTTCAGTAAGTACTCTTTTACTGCAGATTCTATAGGTTTACAGATTTTATACAGAAAACACCCCTATTTTTACACATTACATGTACAATATCACTGGACATAAGAGAAAAAAAAAGCAAATCAGCATTATAGGTATCTATTTTCATGGCTGCAGAAGCCATCCTTTCAAGAAATGTGTCTTTAATGGTTCCCATCAATTGCACTTGACATGCAGTGGAAAAGAGAAAAAAGAGAGGGGAGGAGTTAGTGAAGGACATGCGAGAAGGAGACAGAGATAGGTGGAACTGTGATGCTTTTCACAGCATCATGCTAATGAGGAGGATTATTATGTCCCCCCCTCGGGCAGTGGAGGCAGACAGAGTGGGTGTGGGCACAAGTGTGTTTCTTTTTGGATGGTGTGATGTGTGTGTGTAAGGATATTTGTGAATTGTGTGTGTATTACAAAAGCAGAAAAGAGGAGCCTCACCTTTTGAAAATGGTTTCTGTTTTGTTGCCTTGCCATCTTTACTCTGTATACACTTTTTATTTAGATACTCATCTCTATTTATGAAAATGGATTCTGAGTCATATAAACAAAGAAGATCTACAATATAAAGTATGCAGATTTGGTTAAGAGGCATTAGTGTGTATTCAAAGGTCAGAGGAAAATGTGTTCACACTCACACACATAATCATCTGTGCTTCTTCTATCCCTTCCTCCTTACGCACACACCCTCTCTCCCACCCCCCTCTCTTCATCCTCTCTTCTCTTCCCTGGTCCCCCTCCTCCCTCGCTCGGCATCAGCCAGTGGTATGCTCTGCTCGTCTTCACTCCTCTCTCTCCACTGTCAGCTTCAGCAGCCACCACACCGGAGCTAAAACGCTGGTGCAGTGTCGATCTATACATGCACGTGTGTGTTTTCGTGGGTACCAGACTCTCGTTAACCCCTTATCGCTGAAGTGTGTGCGAATTGATCTGCATGGGAATGAGTGAGTGAGCATTTCTGGGGGCTTCTGTATGAAGGAGTATGTGTGTAGACAGAGAGACAGCGTGAGGATGCGTGGTGGGCAGGTGTTGTTGTGATCGGTGGAGTTTTTGGTCTACTATCGTCGTGCTGTTTGTCTCCCCTCCCTTCCATTTGGTTATCTTGTGAGGGCAAAAAGCATCCAGCTGGGATGTCCACCTCTCCTGGTGCAACAGACGGGAGCCAAAGGAACTCTTGTAAGTGACTTACTACTTATTTTTTAATTGAGAGGGATGATGTTTCTTTTCAGTATGTGAAATGTCTGTGTGGGATAGGTTTGTTTTTAAAATGAACCTTTTCTCATTTTTAGTTTCAATCAGATAGAGGGACTTTATTTTAAAAGGGGGACATGGCAAAGACAGATGGAGGACATGTAGTTCAAGGCAAAGCAACCACAAATAAATTTTTTATGATATAGGCGTTACAAGACATTATAAAGAAGGCTCTTTTTATTTGCAGTAAGAGAGAGAAGTGGGTGTGGGTGTGTCTTTGTGTGTCAAGCAGAAAGAAAGTGTGGAGGAGTAAAGAGGCTAAGAGTTGGATTGTGTAACCCTGTACTGTATGTATAAGGGAAGATAAGCACAGTAGTAAGAGTAAGGGGTATATGATGCATGGTTGTGTGTTATAGAGTTATAGGAAGGAGCTCAGGGAGGTGTGTAATGTAGGAGTGTGTGGGCGCATGCACAAGTGTGTTTACATATTCCCTGGAGCGCCTCCAGCTGTCGATCTGCTGGAAAGGTGTTTGACAACCAAGCCAGCTGTATCTTTTTTAGTTAGAGGAAAGTAGTTGACTTGCTGATATCATTTACAAACTGATGAGTGTTTCCTTTTTTAGCGTGTAATGACAGCACAGTCTGTGGACCGTTTAACATAAAAATGTTAATGGTAGGATTTAGTCTGATGTCTTTATTGGAGGTTTGTGTGTATCTACTGTATGTGTGTACTGCATTTGTAGCAGTGACTTTGCAAGACAGCGCAGAGATGATGATAAAGGGGTATGGCTAATATTTTAATGTAAAGCGTGTTAGTTATTCAGGGGGTGCAAGTGTGTGGTACTGCAGTTTTAATGCTTGACTTCATTCTGGCCTCAAGTAACACACGCACACACACAGACACACAACTAAAGGATTGCTGTACTGTAAGTGGGTGATTGATAAGATGATGTGACTCATTTTGACTCATCTGAGAGCTCAGTGGGAACATACACACAGATAATTTCTCTCATACATCGACACAGACACACAGACACAGACACACACACTAGCTGCCTTGACTGTGGCACAGATCACATTTTGGAAAATGGGTCTCCTTTTATTGCTTTCATTATTATTGCACCATCCCCCCCCTTCTTCTATCTTCTCGCTTCCACCCCCCCCCCCCCTGTTATTTTTCAGGATGTTATTTACTGCCCAACTGCTTATAATTCGCCTGGAAACCTTCAGTGTGTCTGGGTGATGTGTTAATGATCACACACTGACACACCCACCCACAGCAGACACCTATTGTGTGTTTATGACTGGGCTTTTTTTTTTTTTTTATAATTACATCACTGTTCAATTATCTGACTGGGTAATATGATAGGTTATTGTTGTATAACTCCCATTTCTCTCACGTATTTAGCTGTACTTCTTGGCTGCGTTGCTTCGTACTTGACCAGTTTGTTCCTTGTCAAGACACATCTATCACATTACCTTCTTATAGAGCAGTGCGTTCAAACGGAAATATCAAGTGGCTGCAGGCTATGATCACTGATTTACTAACCATAATGTTACATAACCAAATGCAGCAGGAAACAAGTCCATTGTCTCAGATACCCCAGTGTTTAGGGGGTGGGGGGGGGGGGGGGGGAAATGGAGATTAGAGTAGTTGAAGAATGAACAAATGAAGATGAGGATGATTTAATCATGCAGAAGAACTATTTATTTATTTATTTTTTATCATTTCATTTCCATTTCATGAGTTGTGAATACTCCTTTGCTGTAAACATCAAATGAACATGCCCAAACAATGCCAGATTAGCTAGAATAATTTATGACAGTGTTATCTTTATAATCTCATTAAAACATCAAATAAAAATACTAACTATGCTTATTTTACTGATTTAAAAATCACAAACAAACAAGATATTCTAATTCCATAATGCATCAACAAATGATACAAAAATAGAGCACAGTTATTAACTATTTATGGGCTTGTGTAAAGCCCTTTATTTGTAAGGCATTAATAATTTTAGATAAGACAATAAGTAGTGCTTTTGAATATCTGTTCCAGCAGCCTGACTCAGTGTGCTATTATCACAGTGTAATGATGGCGCAGAGCACTCTCTCCCTGTTAGTTTGTGTCCTCTGTAAAGGAGCAACAGCAGGCACCTGCCACTGAGATGGATGTGCTGTGTCATCACTTCTCCTGCCAAATGATGGCTTGCCTCACCTCTTCTCTCCTCTCTCCGTTCCTCTCTCCTTATTCTGCCCTCCTTCTCTCTCTTAGGGATGGGTGATATAGACAAAATCAAATATCACAATAGTTTTGAGCAAATACCTCAATACTGATTTGCGACAATATTGTAGGGATGACTATGGGTGCTTTCACAAAATATTTACACAATGAGATTTTTGATAAATAATCATCAGTCATGTGGATATAATGACTAAGTGGGTAAAGGCAAATAATAGAACAGCTGGAACAGTCTGTAAGTTCAGAAAATGACATCACTTTACTGTAATGCAGCCTTTAAAACCAGGAAAAGACAACACTTATGCCATATCACGATATTACGATATCCAAAATCTAAGACGATATCTAGTCTCATATCATAATATCGATATAATATTGATATATTGCCCAGCCCTGCTCTCTCTCTCTCTCTCTCTCTCTCTGTCGTCTCTTCCTTAGTACCATTCTCCTCTCCTCTCCTCTCCTCTCCTCTCCTCTCCTCTCCTCTCCTCTCCTCTCCTGATGCTCCCCCTCTTCCTCCTCCTTTCTGCTCTGTGCTCTCCTCCAGTCTGGTTTATCTGGATTCACATGAAACTTTAATTGCCTGTAAATCAAAGCGCTGCAGATGTGATTAGTCTTTTGTGCTGCTTTAATGAGTGGGGTCTGGACTATTAAAATATGGTACAGTAGCTGGCTCTCCTGCACTGTCTCTGATGTCTAAAGCCATGGGTGAATTCAACTTTTGATGCTGCCAGAAGAAACCCTTTTTTCTCAAAGAAGTAAAGTTTTTAGGGATGAAGTGAGAAAAATATTGCTGACAGGATCTTAGAAAAATTTGAATGTGCTTACACTTGGAAGTTATATTAGTCTAGTGGTTCCTCTCACTGCATGAAAATCAGTATAAATATTCAGCTCTATTCAGTAACAGAATTTAATTGGTCTTAAAACTGCTCATTACAACAATATTAACATATACAGTATATGCGTATGTTAGCAAGTTAGTAATATGTCAAGGAAATGGTAATTAGCATGTACTCTACCCATTCTGGTTTGTTGCTTTTTTTTTTTAAACATTCAACCAAATATTTAATGGTGCTGAAAAATGTAAACACTTAATGTGAGGTGACACTACTGCTGCCAAGCAAATACAGTATGTGTGAATACATACTGTACGCTTTAATTTGTGCATGCATACATTTCCGCATGCATCTCAATCTCACGTAACCAAAATACAATTAACTCGCTAATTAGTGTATTCAAACATCACTGACATACTGTAGCACGTAAAACACAGGCATTGTGTACACAGGCACGCACGTCTTAATTTGTCTGTTCATTTTTGAGGAGGTCACGCTCCCTTTGAAGCCACTGAAGGCTAAGACGGGAAAGATGGTATTAATTGTCTTTAAAGATGGATTTTGTTCAAGAGATGAAAGAATCTGTGCTGTCAAAGGATTCAATTCAAGGACAGAGCACGACTTGATTTTCATAAGACATAATAATCACATTTTAACCTTGACTGACCGCATTTTTTGTTTTGAGTGACATCAAAAAGTAATTAGATCTGTGGTCTTTAGTGCCAATATTTCAGTTCTACATAGAGGTCTGGTCTTTGCATAGCATGCTCCCTGAGTGGCATATGATGCATGAGTGCATTTTCATGAATGTCAAGTCTTTTTTTCATGCACACAGCCACACATATACACACACAGGTCACACACAAGTACATAAATCATGGCTAAAATATATTTCCATTCAGTGACACTGATTACCATTGTGATGATGTTGATCTGCAATTGAGAGACATCTCTCAACAGTCCATGTTGTGGGCATGTCAGCCATGGAATACAAATTTATAGTACTTTGGGATGGGTGATTTATTATCTCTCATTTTACTTCTCCTACTTAGCTTATTGTCCTTTGCGCTCACCTTTCCCTTCCTCCTCTCCCTCTCTCTAGCTTGTCATCCTCATCCTTTCTTTCCACTCTGTGTTGCAAGCGCTCTCTGTGTCCACCTGGCTTAACAGGTGTTGCTGGCAAAATCTGGGCACGTTGTCTCTCCTCCTAACACTCAAATTGTTTACTCAACTGTACAACTGCCTCGGTTCCTCACCTTACACTAAGATCCTCTTTATTCAATTAGATTAGGAGGAACAGTCTCACAGCAAAGATACTTTTGGGACTCAGCATGCTACAAAGACTGGCACAGAAGAAGAAAGAAAGATAGGAAGGTAGGAAGAGAAGCAATAAAAGACTGAAAGGGGGAGAGACAGAGGAGAGGGGATTGAGGGGAGGTGCTTTGGAGGAAGAAAGGGAGGGCAGAGAGGTAAAAGAGGGCACAAAACGACAAAGCATAGAAAAGAGAGAAAGAAGAGAGCTGTGCAGAAGAGGAGGGGTAAAATAGAGAAAGCAAAGATAAGAGGTGGAGAATAAAGGAGAGCGGGTGAAGAGACAGAATGAGAGTGACTCGAGGATAATGGAAAGAGAATATTGGTAAAGAGGAAGGATTAAAAAGACTGAGACAAACCAAAAAGGCACATTTCTGATAATGAAAGAGAATAATAAAGACAGGCCTCCACACTATCTGGGAGTCTAATTGGTGGTGGTTGTGGTGGTGGTACAGAGGTTGCACAGAGATCACAGGCTGCAGGAGTGGAAAATCCCTAGCCTCTCTAGTTTCATTCTTTTTAAAATTAATGACAGTGAAAATTGAAAAAAAAAAACGGGACCTTGTCACATACAATAAGTGCAATAATTATTTCAGCTGTAACATATTGTTGAAGGTTTTTGGCTACATGTGCTCAGTAAGGTTTAAGTACAGATTAACACATTTATTACAATGAGATTTTCATTACCACAACCTTTTTACATGTGTAATATGATTGATGGCAATTTTACTACATGATACCAAAACTGTTCCAATAACACTGGTGCCAGAGTTTTTAATGGAGCATCCTCAACCAGTGATGCAGCTGCATACATCCTGCAGACAGATAGATGAGGCTTATCTTAGTGAAACTCTACACAACAAATTGATGATTTGATCTTAACCTTTAAGAAGAAATAATGCAAATATTGGAACTGAATGTTGGCTGAACTCCTCCCTTGAACAACAATTGCCTAGTCATAGCTTAACAACTGTAACTAGGCACTGCAGGTCTGTAAAGGTTTGGATTTCTCCACCCATCCACACAGGTGGTATGCATGGGGTTGTAGTGAGAGAGATAGGTGGCATTTAAAGAGTTTGGAGGATTGTCTTTTTTTAGCCTTTCCAAAACCAAAATCACAAAAGCACAAGTGTCAGGAATGGATTAAATGGTATGTAGTGATACCAGCAGTAATGCTAGTAACTTTAAGCATTAATTCCAAGGCCAAGAGATCAGCATACTAACTAACTACATTTGATTCTGGGGTTTTATTCTAGTCTGGGATATTTAAGACCCCTTATACAGGCTTCTTGTTTTACTATGAGACAGCAGGAAACATTAAAAAGTCATTTGGAGACAGTTTGGACAGTTTTCCAACAGCTCATGGAGCTACATTAGCTTATTTAGCCAGGTAAGTACATCTGATGAAATCTGCCAGAAACAGCATTTCGAGAGTATGTCCATTTCCGTATCGTGACATATTTTCGAGTGTAACAGTATAGACAGGTGCGACGTTGGGAGGGATTTCATTTGAACGTTGGAAAGTGAGTGTGTCATAATGAATCTTAGCTCTGTGCTGCTAAAGGTTGAAGATTGATTAATGGGTATTATTGGTTGAAATTGGTTGGTTCAAGCCTACATAAGCACATGTCATATTTTGTATTGGATTTTGTTGTAAGAATACAAAGAAATAGATTTTTGTTTGTTTTTTTTTGGCATATATTGTTAAATAGGTGCACAATATGACCAGGGATGTGATCTAAAAGGGTTAAGTGCTGGTATGCATGTAAACACTTCTGTATCTATACCAAATTATCCAGCAATAAATATCATCATTTTGATGAGGCTGTGTTCTGTGCTACTTTTTTCAGTATCACAACCATAAAAAGGCTCCCACTGCTTATCATGCTGAGAAATTATACTCTGAGTTGTACAGCATGACAAAAGAATAAGTACTTGGACAGATCCATGAGGACCATAATGATTGTAATTAAAGGGACAACAGTGACTGGTATATAATTTTGAACACATAGCAGTTGTTGGTTTGAAGGTTGTGCTCCAGTTACTGTAGTGGTAAAATAAAAGTGAGATGGATGAAACTGAATTTAAGCTGTCAGATGATTTCAAACAGCTCCTCAAATGTGCCTGAGGATGATGTAAAGCTGGAGGACCGAGATGACAGGCTGTCTTGAATTATATCGCACATGCGAAAAATACACTCACAAATGCATAAACACACACACACTTGCACAAACATAGACCACCATGCATTCTCATACACACATATATATCTATCAAAACACAAAATCTATTTTATAGTCAAAAAGAAGCAGATATAATCAGTGTTCTGTCTCAAAATCCTGGTCACAGATGGTTTAGAAAATGCATTTTCCATCCCTGTGTGATGTACCTCAGCAGGTGGGTTATCGCTTTTTTTTCTCTCCTCTCCTCCCACTCCTCTGGGGAAATGGAGAAAGAGAGGATCGAGAGAAAAGTAATGTTGTGGTCAGACAGCTAGAGAGTTGCTCTAATTAGGTCCATAGTTGAACAGACAGTATTTACAGACTCAGACAGAGAAGGAGTCTGCTAACAGAATTTGTACAGTTCGTTCGGTGAGTTTAATGTTTTGCATACACACTTTTGCATCTGGGTTTCTGTTGCCTTCATACTTAAACCCATCTTTGTGTGTGTGTCCATTTGTATTTCTGCTGGATGTGCTGTAAAGTGAGTTTTTTCTGTGCTCTCTACATGCTGAGGCTATCTTTTTCTGTCTCTGAGACTTTCTGTAGCTTACTCTGCAGAAAAGACGGTTTTAGACCGTACATTGTGCGCATCTGTTTGTGTGAGTAAATGTGTGTTTGCATGTTATGTATGCACATAAGGATGTCAGTGAATGTGTCTGTTCTTGGTTCTTTGCCTGCTATTGTGTATTCACTGATTTGTTTGTGGAGTGTGTGTGTGTGTGTGTCAACAGGCAAAACAAAAGGAGACTGCAAGACAGGTTGCTGTGGGAGAGCGAAGGCTTTCCCGCTGCGTGCCAGGTGACTGCATGTGGCCCAACTAGAAGTTGGAACACAGCAAAACAACAGATGGATTGACAATACACCATAATCACTGGGCGGCTAATCAAGTGTTTCATCCAAAGGTGTGATGATGCTCGCCTTGAGGGAAAAAAAACACATACACTACTTGAAATCCACTATTAAATATTAAAAATAATGTATAAAAGATTGCATCACCTCCACAGTGGTTATGCCTGTTCATATGTGAAGAATGCAAAGATAACTTCTCTAAATGATATCGTTAAGCTTTTCATATCTCACAGTGAATTGATTGTAAACAAGACATTATGAATCAATTATATGTAATTCTTTGTAAGAAATTGGTCTAGTTGCCACATTCCTTCCTTGAATGTTGGCTCAAATGTTTTAACTCATGATGGTGGAAAATTATTAATTCATTTTTTAGAGGTGAGAATATAAATAACTATATGTATATGTATACATATATGGATAGCAGTGCTGAGCCACATGATCATAATGCAGCAGCTGTACGAAAATGCCATATACATACTTAGTATGTACAGTACAAGGTCCTGGAAAGAGAAATAGTGTAATAATATAGGAAAGGTGAGATATTATAGAAGGGAGTACAGTATAGAGATACACAGGTAAAAAGGGGTTCTGCGCGTGTGTGTATGAGCTTATGTGTGCAACGTGTATGCACGTGCGCTCTGTGAGAATGATCTTTGTAGCATTCTTTCCCCTGGCCAAGATTAGGCTTTTAACAATTCATGCAGAGGCTAACAAGAGGGCACACTATGACTACAGATGAATGTAGGGATGAGAGAGAGAGAGAGCAGCAACAACAAGGGGATGAAGAGAATATGTGAGGAATATGCAGTGACAGAGAAGAGAGCTGGAGCTTGGTAAAAACAAAGAGATGTTGCTGATTGCTTTTGATATCTCTGTCAGTGTCTAACAAAAACAACCTTGAAATATTTAGCAGAAGACTTCGTCACAGATGAGAAGAACAAGCTATCTGCCCAGTGATTCCCTTCAGAGAGCTGAGAGTGTTGAGTTTCAGAAAATGAACGGGCTTGATAGATATGACGCCTTTTTAGTTTGACATCATCACCGTGACAACTTAGTAACAATAACTGGGAAAATATGGCGCAACTTTTTCAAGAATAAGAGTCCTTCAGACTGAACAAGAATTATTTTACGAGCAACATATCCCTTTTAATTTTGCTCATGGGCCTGCTTACATGGCCTGTTTGCAATGACATAAAAAAGTTACTGCAATGGAAATTGCAGCAAGGTCTACAGATGTTAGTGCATATAAATATTTCCTACAATACAAGTATAGTAAAACATTTTACCATGGCAACCTCAGTTTCGAGGGCAACATACTATAACTCCACCACTTGACATCTTCATCTCACAAAACCGCTGCAGCATGTTGCGTAGTTTAGTATGGTTTGGTTTTGGTCCTTACTGTTGTTCCATTTTCATTTGATATTTAGTTTTCATTTAATTGATTTTTGTTAATTCAACCTAAATTCTAACATGAATTCAGCATTGCTCTGAAGTCACAAAATTTGCTCCATCTTGACCTGATGGTGTGGTGGAGGTTCTGCAGTTATTTCAGCCAAATGCTGTGATCCTGACCTGAAGGTGCTCTGTTGAATAGACTTGATATTGAACAGGACAGAAAGTTATTATCATGTTTCCTGGAACCAAATGGAAAAGATGGTGCATTAAACTGCTGGTAGTGGCTATTTGTACCTGGTCAGTAACATTTAGTTTTACTGTGGCACTGAAATTACACTGTGCCTATGACACCTAACAGGATGGATCCATGGATTTACATTGTTTACAACTTATAACCTTTCCCTTGACATGTTTCAAAATCAAACTGAGGTGTATTTGAGGTAGTCTCTTCTTTTTGTCGTTAACTGTTGTGCTGAGTGTTATTTACATACTGGCAACCTTTATTTAACTTATCTTCAACAGCTCTATTAACTGTCCTTCACACTATCTCATAAATGAGACATTTTCACCCTGAAGACTGCAACAGACTGGATGTGTACAGCTGTTGATTTTTTTTTAGTTCATTGCATCATTTTTGGCAACCCTGAGGATGATCCTACAATGTGAAAATAGCTTAAATTATGCAGCATGACTACCATAATGTTTCCTTGAACAGTAACAGGAATAGTAAATGAAGGAGGAGCCCTCTGTTTGACCTTAGATTTGTGAACTGTGTAATAATTAAGTTGATGTATCAAGGTCACGGACTACAAGTGGTGCTGCTCTTACTGCCTCCTCACTCACACAGACAAACACTCACAGGATATCTCAGTCACTCCCTCTGGTTAACTCGGTCACCAAGGGATGATAGTAGGCCAGCTCTTGGAGAGGTGAAGGAATCACATTTGTAGGTTCATACAATGGTTCCATTATCGTGCTTGGCTGCATCTTGACCTACGTCTATACAGACACATTTCCACCATCCCCTGTAGCTTGAAGCTTGTCTATTGTTGTTGAGCCATGTAAGTAGGAAATGAGTTTGCTAAAAAAAAAAAAAAAAAAAAAAAAAGGCCCAGGTTGGGGATGGCTTGGGTCCAAGAGAGACAAAATGATGTTCCTTCTCATGAGAGCTGAGTAGACAATAAGATGACCAGCATGTGAAATAAGAAGTGGTCTATAGAACTAAAAGCAGCACAACATTATAACCTATGATAGTAATATATAATAGCATATAATGTTGGCCTTAAGTTCACAAACTAAACCAAGCACCAAACCTACTAAACCCAGCACCAAACACCATCTCTTTTAAGACTCTCTTGTGAGTCTCCACTCTTTTTGTGATAATTTAAATCCTAGCTCAGGAATAAATAAATAAAAACTGTTCAGACATATAATTCTTTGTGACCTATCAACAAAGGACTAATAATAGCAGTGATAGTGTCATGTAGTCTCAGATAAATGTTGGGTCAATCTGTGGTTTGATGACATGCTTTCTACATGTAAAAGCTTCTCAAAAGACCTTCTGACTCATTCCAGATTATCCCTGAAGTATACATTTATTGCCAACCAACCTACCTGATTAAATTAACTTTAAATAATACAACAACCGTATTGCACATATGTCAGAACACCTGCGGCTCAGTGAGACACCTTGCATATAAACTAATCAATCATTTATTAGCTTCTCTAAATGAAAAGAACTACATACTGTACTTGTACCATTCTGGCTCTCGCTCCAAACATGAGTACTGATGAAAAATTGATCAAAGGGAGCATGTGTGTGGGCCTGTTCTGCACAGTGTGGTTACTGTACTAAGTATAAAAACACATGTTCTTAGCCAAGATGATGGGATATTCATGCACAGGGAGATGCAAAGCTCTGGTGCAGATCTTCTTCTTTGGTAAAGTTTAAGATAAAAATACACAAAGATCATTATTAGGGTTTTGTGTCAAGTTATATTAGCTGTAAGCATTTGTTTAAAGAGTGGGAACAGGGCATTTCATTTTGTGACGGTTATTAATATATGAACTGGCTCCACTTGAGACTTTGCACAGCTTTTTTTTTTTACAAGGAGATTTTTACATTTGTATGCTTTTGACATCCCGTAATGTGCACATGCTTCACTGGACATATTCTCTGTTTTGTCTTTGCTATGCTTGTGTAAGCCTACAATGCTCCACTGTTTCTCACATGTTACAAAACTTGTGTTACACTTGCAGCTGAAGGTATTTTGATCTTTTAGGGGACACTAACAAGGTGTTGATGTGCCAGAGCCTTGAACTTTATCTTTAATTATTTGATCTAATTATTATTTAAAACTGAACACTGCAGAGTTTGGTTATTATTTATCACATACTATATATACAGTAGATACTTTCTGGACAATGTAAAAGTGAGGGAGCTGGCTTTTTACAGTGTTGGAAGTTCAAGTTTGCATCACAACCTCAGATGCTTGTCATCCCACATCTGTGTGCCCTATATCTCTCTTCACTTTCAGCTGCTTATAAAATAAAGGAATGAGTGAACAGGTCATTCTTGAGAGGGCGTCTTCACTGAGGACTTGCAGTGGGTTTTGCTGATGTAAGGTTGCGGTGAGGAGAAGAGTGGAAGAGGAGATTACTGCATAATGCATCAAAGCATGTGTGAATGTTCTAGAAATCTAAAACATTCACCCGTTATTCCCCAAAAACAAACAGTGTGTGCGTGTTTCAAATACATATGCATATCAGATGTGAATGTCTGCATATACGGACCATTTCATTTGCAAACATCACGTCCAAGACATGAAACTGACCGTTTCAACCGCAACGATATTTTGTTGTGAAGAGCTTTCGCCTGTCCAGAATGTCCCAGCTGTTTGGGTTAGATTATACAGAATTCCTGAGGGCATGTGTCCACTCTGGTTTCCTTATTTCTGAGTGCGGTTGTTGTTTATTTCAGTTTATTTCAATCAACGGACCCTTCTAGAGATTTTAACTGCCTTCCGTGTTATGAGGATCAGATTGGCAGGGTTTTCTCATTTAGAGGCTAACACACAGTCATTACCAAGCTACCCATCATTAAACAAGGCATCATCCTTATCAGTGTGGGTAAAGCTTCCTTTGAGGCAAGCAATTAACCTGTTAGAAAACACCTCTTATCCCCACTTTTTCTTCCTCTCCCCCTCCTTTCACCTGCTCGTTCAGCCTCTATTAAAAGTTCAGAGGTTTTGGTGATGTAAGCATTTTTAATTGTCTCTCTGAGAGCAGTTTTTTTTTTTTTTATCTGTTTCCAGCAGTACAGCATGGCATAGCTGTACTCTATGTGCATATGGGTAAAGCCTTCGCAAGGGTAATAAATTGTATCCAGCTCCGCTATAGTTCGATTTCTCGTTGTCAGGTGCTTAATGCCCATTGGCTGAACGCTGATTTATTTGCCAGCCCAAGGATTCTTTTTCTCCCATATTTATCTCCGAGCGCAGGGAAGAGTATGGGAAATTAAATTTTTCATTATTCATTAAGACACATTTAATCCCTGTTTGAAAGAATGGGTTTAGCTGCATTTGAATGACAAATGAAGCAGGACTGCAACTGCAAAATTTTGATTAGCTCAAGAATTCAATTTCCACATATTAGGTATCATCGTTTATCACCCAAGCCTCAAACATTAGTTACACTGGGTTCTCAGTATAAAAGTGTACGTCATGTTCAGTTTCCCCAAAACAGGGTCAGGAAAAATTCTGTATCTTTTAGAATCACTAAGTGCGGATAAATACAGTCAACTGATCAGTTAGCATGATGAGTGTTCACGTGGGCAGCACATTTTTGTTGGCAAATGAGAAAGTCGTTTTTTGGACAGATTGTGCAAGGTGGGCAGTTCGACCAGCGTGAAAATAGGTGGGAGACCTCTGAGAACACGTAGACCTCCCCTCTCCTTTTTTTTTTCCTCCTGCTTGGTGACGGATGGCCCCTCTGTTTGACTATGTACTGTCAGGTGCTGTGAGATAAAACAGCCTATCTTTATCTCTGTCTGTTCACTGGTTATCAAGATCACAGTTCAAGGACACGAACCATAGAAGACACAGGCATTATGTATATATTTGTATTTGTATATTATTATGTAATATTTTGCATGTAACTGAAGGTCACAAGGCTACTACAGTACATTTTGTCATTGTGACCACAAAAACGGCACCATTCTGCCATAAAAAATATAGCACATCTTTAAAATCTGTGTGTTACTTTAATGCAGATACAGTACAGTGCATATGCATTGATATTTATGGTTTCAAACAAACTTTGACCTGGAATTTCTGAACATTGAAACGTTTATATCCATCTCCTTAACAAAACGGTGTTCCACTTAACATTAAGTCTCAAACACACTGATTTAAATTCAGGGTTGACAAACCTCTCTTCAGCTTCCTCAGGTTGGGTTTAATTGCACAAAGCCTGCAACCATTCACTCTTATAAAGTATTTTGTTGCTAAATAACATATAAAACCCTTTTTCCTAACCTGAATCTCATGCTTGGTGTTAATGTACATTCATGTAACCTGCAAATGCATCGACTGAATATGCTCCAAACCCTTTATCTCCCCTGCTGCTGACCTTTCCAGCCATCTGGCCCCTGCTGGTGTAAACTTGTTTCTTCCAGCCTGTGTATCATGTGTCTGCATGCTAACATACATGTGTGCATTTGAACATACACATTTACAAAGGCCAGATGCCTCACAGCCATGAAAATGTTTTGAGGTAAATGTCAGCTGGCAGCTTAAAAATATATATTCACAGTGCATCCATAGAGTACATCTGCTCACATTCTCCTCCATCGTCTCTGCTACAGACTATTCTAAGCACAATATATGGATTTTGAACTAATTTACTTCAGAGCATAACAAACAGGAAGGCATGGCTTCGCATCCCAGAGCTGAAGAGTACAAGTGCAGCTGCTCGTTGTGTGCGCCTTTGCAGCAACAAGGGAGATTTGTGACAAATAAAAAAAGGGAGTTGGAGTTTTGGTTAAACAAGGCTGAATATCTAAGATTATTTCAAAGCATGAGACAGTTACTCTTGATTAATGGCTGTATCAAATCACTATCAAAGTGGCAAAATGAATGAATGCACATTGAGATCCAGGATGCAACTATTGTCAGAATGTGTCATATTATGTAATAGTTACTGTGTGTGGTAATGTGTGTCACGCCTGTGTTTACATTGTAATTCGACTGACCGTGTAATACATCTTCATTAGAGCATTTTCAGCATTTAATTCAGTCTAAATTCAGCCACACATATGGGTCCATTACTTTACTTTATATTCTACTCAAGACCTCAGAATTTATGGGAATATTTTGAGGGAAATTGATGCGTGCGTAACTTTTAAGGATTTTTGATGATTCATAAAGGTTTATGGTGCAGTTTTATCATCAAAGATATAGAAGTGAATTTTGACTTTCTTTTCTTTTTTTTTTTTTTTTTTATAAATCATTAACTAATAACTAAACTAACTAAATAAATAACAATTAAATTGTCACAGTATCAATATTTTAGCAGATTAGATTTTCTTCAACTAAAGTTGCTGTGGTCATTTAAAACTCAGGTCACGACTTTTTTTTTTTTCCCCCCCCAACCTAAGCTGTGTTTATTTCCTACTTCATTGGCCCAAACGGTTGATATTGCTGTTGCTTTGATTACTTAAGAGCCGAAATGCTCTGTTAGCCGCCTGGGTTTTATCAAATCTGGCTTTAAGCTCTTTGGATGATACAGACTGAGGCTGCATTTAAATCCCCAGCAGTGCATTCACTGTAAAATTGCCAGAATCTCCCCAGTATCAAGCAGCATTAGAGCTGAGGTGAGGACAGGACAATATACACAACAAATATTTCACCGATGGGTTAATAAACGAGTGTCTGATATATTGACAACTATGAATTATTAACTCATTTATTTTTCTAGGAATTCCTGGAATTATTCACTAGTAGCAGTAATTTCAGTGACAGTTTTAGAAGAATAATACATGTTCAGTCCAGACACACTC
Source organism: Thunnus thynnus (assembly GCF_963924715.1). Lineage (NCBI taxonomy): Eukaryota > Metazoa > Chordata > Actinopteri > Scombriformes > Scombridae > Thunnus > Thunnus thynnus. The sequence continues at coordinate 15,973,320 of NC_089531.1, read as the reverse complement.
AGTAAGGTTACTAGTGTCACACACACTTACAGATGTGACCTTCACCCCTCTCACATCCAATTGGTACATTCTTAACCCCACACCTCTGATTTGCTGCTAGGCCTAGTGGTAACCCATCCACTTTAAACTATTAACATGTATTTATGCTTGTGTGTCTGCACTCATTTCACTGTGGCTAAATAATGTATGTCTTTCTGTTCATCTGCTTTTTTTTCCAGCCAGGTGAATTAACAGTAGCAGCTTGTTGTTTTTACACATTAGCTTGAAGTATTCATATGTGGAATCGGTCAAAAGGAATTAATCAGATCGGTCAGGGCCGGGGAATGGGCCATTACTTTTTGTACGTGGTCCATGAAACTGTACGATATCTTTTAAACAGTCATAATTTGTAATGAAAAGTGTTCAATCCTCTGGTGGTTTACATACTGTGAATGACTTAGCAGGAAGCAGGAAGCTCTCCCACCGTGCCTTACATGTTGGTGTGCAGTTGCCTGGTTACACGTGTAGTTAGCAAAACCGATTTAATGTGTGTTTTCACTCCCACTCGAATTACAGTGGATGGTTACTGAGATAGAAAGAGAGAGAAACCTTGATGTATGCGGTCATGAATCATGTGGATGAAGAAAATATTTAACAAGCTCCTAGATGTTACTCTTCTCTCATTGAAGTGCCCACATCTTATCTTCAAAACACGACTTCAAGGATCAAAAGTCACCACTTACTGTTTATTGAAAGGAGTTTCTAACATAACTGACATACTTGGAGAGACATGACAAATGTGATGTTTTTACAGACAACCCCTCGAATCATACTTATGTTATGGAGACTAAAGAAGATGTTACAGGTCAGCTTTATACTGTGGGTACTTCTGTGGCTGTTCCTTGTTATAAATGATGATAATAATAGTCGTTGATGCAGTTTGACCTGCTCTATTTATAGTTGCTCTATTCACATTGAACTAATTTATTGTTTTTTCATGACAAAGTTGGACAAAAAAAACCTAAAGCTACCAAGTGTGAAACTTCTACAAAAAAAATCAGTTGCCCTCAGTTGTTGTAAGGTCAAGGAAAGCATGAAGGGAAAACAAACTGTGTGGTAAACTGTAATATTTCTGACACCCACACTAAAACCTGTGTACAGCCCACTTGGTGGTAGCCTCAGCAACACAACCCTCTACTTTATCATGGATGCTGCAGTCTGAAACACAACTATCCCCAAAGCAACAGTTATATGGTTTTATAACCGCACATATTGTTAATCATATCAAAATGGATTTGGATCAAAAATTTCCTCAGGACCATCAGGATGGGTCACAAATCTTACAGCAGTATTTCTCTGTTTCCTTTCGGTCTGTATGGGCCTCCAGTTGCCAGAAATAGCTTGTTTAATGTACACATGGTTTCAATCTGAATCTGAATTTAACAAGAAAGTTCACATAGGTGTCTTGTTTCCCTGTAAATCAGAGCAAAGTAAAGGCAGCAGCTAGCATGGAACATTTTGAATAACATCCTTTAATATTGCAGAAAGCTATTATATATGTTTTATTCTTGCCCTCCACTCAGTGAAAGAAAGAACTGTAGTTGCAGTTCAGATTTTGGATCCTAAGGCGAGATTTGTTTTAGGAAAAAAACAGACTTATATTACAAAGTATAACAATAACATTGAAATGCTGGAAGGTTGCGAGAGGCTTAAATTAGATGTACTAGCAGTGTGATTTTGTCTTTCTTACAATCGTTCAAGCCATTCAGAAGTAATGGGCTACAAATATTCGTCCAGTCAACAACATCTGTTTTGGAATTACCTATATAAAAGGCCAAACACATCATCGGGAAAGAAAAGCGAAATCATGAAACAAGTCAAGCAGAGAGACTGGCCCTCTCGTGTATATGAGGGGGAAGTCGGAGCTGTAAATGTGTACCTTATGTGGTGTGTTAGCGAGCTACAGAGTGTGACGACGATCGGTTCGAAGACGAGTGTGAAGTCATTATAAAGCAAGCAGATTGTTTGTGCATGTGTGTATAAGTAGCTACTGTATATGCACGTTTAGCTTTTGCAGCAAAATGACTCTCAGACTATCAGCAGCCACAGATAAATGACTGGATGGTTTATTCTAGATAATGCAGTCAAGTCACACTTCACCCACATTAATGACTCACTTCTCTGCTGTATTATTGTGTGTAATGCATCTGGTCACCAGTGCATGATTGAATATGTTTCATTTACATCACATATATATAGATAATACACACACACGGGGTTCATTCAGTCCCTTTAGAACTGTTTCTGTGTCACTTAACATGCAAGTTATTTTGATGGGTGTGTGTGTGTGTGTGTGTTTGTTTGTACGACAGAGAAAAAAGTGATTGTTTGTGTGTTATTTACAGCACGGGGGCTGCCTTTGGCGGAGACCTGAGCACTTGAGAGATATAGGGAGGCGGACAGAATCTAAAAATACCACGGCTGAGTGAGCAGGGCTTAAGAAGTAGAAGCAGTGGCTGTCTCCTCTGTCAAGCCTGCGTCTTGGTCTTCAGGCTGCACACTGCTCTCTTAGAATGAAAAACTAGGCCTTTATAAGCAAACGGAAACAAATCCATCCGAGACCAGACAGCTAATTTAAAGTGATGGGTAGAACAAGGGGGATTTCATATCAGATATTGAACGTTTGATCTGTTTGATGAGTCAGTATGATGTAAAGTGTATGAAACAGCTATAATGAGATTGTGGATGGATTGTTTGAGCGTTCAGTATAATATATAATAACAAAATAATTTGTGCTCACGGTGGATGAGTATTAGTTTCATGCATGCTTTTGGCTGCAAATTCAAAATAATTAAAATTTTGAGATTTTTTTTAATAACTGTTGTGCATCAGAGTGGATTCAGGGCAAATGTTTTTGTGACTGTTTCTCATAAAGGTAATACAAACCTTGACATCATACTAGGAGTGTACTGCTTTACATAGTCTTTGTGACCTCTTCAGCCTTTCCCAGGTGAAAAATATTCACCCTCTACTCATCCTTCATCCCACAGCCCATCCCTCTCTCTCCCTCTCCGTCCTTCTCTGTACCCCTTGATCTTTCTATCCCATATACACAATCGAGTCTCAGAGGACCATTACATGTCTAATACTGTCTGCACACACACACACAAACACTGGCTCTAGTCCCAGGCCTTTGGCGGGCATCGAAGGCAAACTGTCCAGCAAGTCCACTAACGCTTTCATCCATCCGTCCATCTGTCCAGCGAGGCTCCAAACATAACCATCTCTCCATTAGCAGAGCCTAAGGAAGCACCTGATATGTGAAGTACACTACAAAATGTAAATGACTGTGGACCAGCTTTGCCCGTGACTTGAATTGGCTGCTGATCACTTCAAAAAAGATATTTCTTTTTGAAAAGGGCTGTTAGTGTCACTTGTTATTTATGGTCCCTTGAACAGAGCCTGCCAGTGCTCTAAACTCAATATTTTTTACCCTAAGAAATATCACTAAATAAAACTGAAAGAGCTCTAATTAAGATTAGTGCTTCAAACCTCACATTGAAAGGGAGTCTTAGACGACGATGAAATAAAATTAGTTGCTTGTTGCAAGTGAGCTCAGCATATCAAAGAGATGTGGTGACCAAGCTCGTATGATGAACACTTAACGCTACGATTTGCATTTTTGCTCTGCGAGCCAAGCTGTGAGAAAATGACTCCATTTAGTCAAATCTAAAGCTCGAGTTGAATCCTAAAGTCTTGAATTGCCCTCGATGGCGTGTTTCCTGTCTTCTTTTCAGCTGCAAAGAGTTCCTAGCAACATTTCTCACTTTTGCTACAAATAAAGGGCAAAGCTAGTGAGGTTTGGTCTCTGCGCTTCTATATATGGACACGCGTTCACACGACATATAAATGAACATTCACAGTTCTGCTTTAGTACTCCCAGCGACACAAGCGCACACACTCGTGAACACAGAGCAAATAAAATGCAGATTGCATTTTTATGAGTAAATAGTGAAGTTAAGCGAACGGACTGCTTGTTTTTAATGTCTTATGTCTATATATATTAAATAGGAACATAAAAAGAACCACACACAGGTGCATTATCACCCACGCATCCACATATGTAAGTGAACGCATGCTGCCACACTAACACAAACACACCCTGAACCACACAGACATACCGGCCTTTTTTCTGTGGGTTCTGCTTCCTGCATTTGCAGAGTACATACCAGACGTTTCTTTACCACTGAGAACAGATACAAGTGTAATTACATTAAAAGTCTCATTTCGTATTGATCGACCTGCACAAACAGCCATCTGAACAGGCAGAACAAGATTATGTAATGTTATTTATGTGTTTTTTTTTATTTCCCCCGGGTTTCGGGTCACACAGTGGAGATGTACGAAAGACAGCAGATAACACTTTGTGAGTACGTGGAGTATACTGTCGCCTGGTGAGCTTTCAAGCAAAAGAAACAGCCTGTGAGGGGACAGAATCACATTTTTGTCCTGCATCATGATGGCAGGAACAGACGCAACAAGTAGCACAGCAAGTACAAACTCAGGTAGTACACGATTTTCAGTTTTTTTAAAAGGTTTTTTTAAAAGGTTTCTAGCTGGAAATGTTTCATTTTCATTTTTAAAAACATAGCAGGAAATTCATTGATAGAGAATTTGTGACCTTCATTTATGTTGTCATTGTGTCTTTTTCTCATGAAGGGAATTCCTCTTTTTCTATTCATTTCAGAAAAAATGGTTCAGTCGTAGATTATAGCAGCTATTCTACATGAGTGCCATTAAAAATCATTTGTCTTTGTAATTGGATAAAATTCTGTTATTTAATTTGACATCATCTACTGTGACTAACGTAATGCCATGGCATCACCAGATGTCTTTTTTTAACTACTTTGCAAGGCCGTGAGCATTTGAATCTAATGAACGTATTTCTGTACAACTGTATAAATGTGCAGCACAGCCTGTAAAGATAAAAATTTGTCGGACTTAATGAGTTGTGCTTTTACACCAAAGTCATCAGCAAAAACTTAATCCTGTGGGTTAAATGTGAGCGAGCGCTAAAAATAGCTCCTGTAGCTACACAAACATGCGTGGCAGGATATAGTTGTCTGGTAGACGATGAAGAAAGGACTGAGAGAAAGATGGGGGAGGAAGGAGAGATTAGTATGAACAGACGAAGCACGAGAAGTGAAATTTATATGACAGGTGGTGTTATGTTCTAAGGAAGACCGGAAAGATAAGAAGCTCATCATTAAACTATGAAAATGACATTTTGTTTTGGGGGGAAATTCTGACATGAACGGTCACTATCTACATCTAATGGCTTGCTTAGGTTAAAAATGTTCCTTTTTGGTTTTATTATAATGTGGCATTTGGGACAGTATTTGTAACCACAGTTAAATTTGATGATATTTAATATGCTGTATGTGAACAATTTGGGATGCATGTGACTTTCTTGGAAACTCTCAAGACTCTGTATACATACTTTGTATGTGGATTAGAAGGATGAGGGACAGGTTTAAGACCGGCAGACAGATAAACAGATGGGCATGTACAGTAGGTACATGCAGTAGATGGTCTAAATAAATAGGCAGCACAGGCTAATAATGGATTGAGAATTAGATTAAAGACTTAGAGATAAAACGACAGGATCTAGCTTTATGCGGTCTGTCTGCAAGCCCTAATTATAACTAAACGCACTGCCCACTTTCTCCCTTACTCCCTCTATATCCCCTGTTACTAACCCCACACAATGCTTGACAATCTGAACAAAGCTTCCCTGAGGCCCCTAATCTAATAGAGCAGTCTCTACAAGACCTCCACACACACACACACACACACACACACATCAGCCAGCAGAAAGGGAAGGGCAGAGTCAGGGGGGAAAGATGAGGGAGTGATGGAGAAAAAAAAAAAAGACGACTAGTCAGATAAAGGAGATAAATTGGACCCTGAGAGAGGAATGACAGAGAGAGAGCTTTTCTCTTCCAAGTCTCTACAGGCTTTTGGTGTGATGTTCATCATGAGTGAGCTCTGGTGGGACCTCATTGTTCCCTTCTTTGTGTGTGTGTGTGTCCATCTGCTGCGAGCCCCTTTAGGGCCCAGCCTATTTTATCAGGACACTAGTCTGTGTGAGGGCGCCCACTCTCTGATTCTGCAGCAGAGTTAACACTCCTGAAGCAGTGTATTGATTTTGGGGGGCTGGTGTAAACAGATGTGAGGCAGAGAATGGTGCAGGGCTGTGTAAAGCAGACAACACAGCAACACCTGGGATGTAAATGTGTAAAGTCTTAAGGAAGTAATGGTTAAATCACACCACACCAGACAACTGACCACTCTGTGAACTGTGTTTTTGTGGCTGCCTGCATTCTGTCATCCTCTCAGTATTGTTCTTTCATCAAATGCGCAAATACAGTTTGTTGTTTTTTAGCTTCACTGCAAGAGATCAGTAGTAACAATGGAAGAAAGAGCAGGTTATGGCATTCATGTACAACATGAACAAGTATACAAGTAGAGGTTTTAGCTATCACATACACATCATATGTCTAATTGAAGTTTTGCCAGTGGAGGCTTGGTGTTATTCTATGTTGTTGTCAGCCAATCCCACGAAAAGACCTAAACCAACAGTGTATTGATCTCAATACTTGTCTGTGGCCTGAAGCCCATTTCTTCTTACGTAGGATGTAAATCTTTAAAAATACATCATCAGAATACTTTAGCAAATCTTACTCAAACAGGAGTAAATGGTGGATTTGTTGGGGATAGTGTTCAGCTGTGGATTTGGTGTGTTAGTAAGTATTTACTGCAGCAGGAAGGTGTGGTTGATCATGCACATGTTCATTTACTGTTTGTTTTTTTTTTGTTGTTTTTTTTGGAGAACAACAGAAATATATGGCAAGGAGAATTAAGCAATCAGGCATTTTGCTAAGCATGCAATACAATAAGAAAAATATAGACTATCATTCAATTTTGATTGTCCTCACATTCTGTGTTGGCATCAACAGGTTTAAGTTTATACCTCTCATAGAACCTCTCCCATCACTTTTGGAAACCCCTTTTTCTTTTTCTGCAAGCCTTTTACTTGGTCATTTCCTAAAGTATAATTTTTGAATTGAATTCATAGAGTATTCTTGATTCCTTTTATTTAGGACAGTGTTTTCTGATAGAGAAAAATGAACAGAACTCAAATTGGCAATGCATCTCTTTAGCCCCTCACTCCCTAAATGGGATGTTTTTGTCCGTATTAATCCAGGAGCAAAGATATGGGTCACATGAGACATTTTATATGTAGCAGCCTGGCTCTTTCTACAGTAGTTAGTGTCAGTGAGTGGTCTTATATAATGCTGCCGTCCATCAGAGGGAGACAAGAGAACTAAAGAGACAGCCTGTCTGAGACTCTAGGCTGCAGCAGTGCCCAAACACACACACACACAAACACAAACACAAACACACCCCCCCCACACACACACACAGTGTATCTCTATTCGCAGGGTCATACTTTCAATCGCTCCGTCACTTGTATATGCTCCTCCTTCTCCCGCCGTGTCCCCACGGATTGCCCAGACGTCTTAAACTACCAGGACAGGGCCAAGTGCCCTGTTGAGGCCAATCAGTCTGCCCCAGACTCCTGCCTAGACCAATCAGAATCCAATAAATATCTTGTCAAGGCCAGTCACATCTAAAAACGACTCTTGTTTTAGAATGATGCTCTGCAAGAGTTTTGCAAAATAATTGCTTGCCATTTGTTTTTTTTAAATATAAAATGTTATTGCTGTCAAACAAAAGCATGACGTGTGCTTATTTGGAATGAAGATAACAATAAATTTCTCATTTATATTCTTGTTTGCAGTTTGAAGAGGCCTAATAGGCTAAAGAATAGTCAATAAATAATAGATAAGAGACTCCAATTTAAATTCAAGTTGCAATACAACAAACACAGATGTCAATTGTTTTGCAAGAAAGCAGTGATTCATCTGGAAACTTCGCTTTAATGACACAGCATGACTGAGGATACAGACAGCAGGAGAGGAGTCTCCGTTTATTAAAGCGTGTGCAGCACAAGGGGTTGCATGTGTGAAACCGGTCCCTCCCGTGCAGCACGCAGCAGACAGGGTATTGAGTTACTGGGAGCTGGGGAATCGAAGAATATATGAAGTCTGTGCGGCACTGAGCTCCATGTCGTTCTGCTTCAGTAAAGATTGACCCCGGCCCGAGGGTTGAGTTTGGCAGCCTTTTATCTGCCATAGTACTCATTATTTTTAGTCACCATACTTTTGCTACAACTAAGGTTTTTGTCATTGAAAGAAATTCGTATTGTGATTGTGTTCAAAATATTATCTCAAAAAAAGAGGGATTGTCTTTGTTGCAATCCCCAAGACAGAAAAAAACAGATTTTTTCAATAAAATTTTGTGATCAGCTGGACTTTGAGGCAAGGAAAATTTGACAAGTGGTTACCAAGATCTGGGATACCCATCATTTGACCTTTGTAATTATTCAGACGTGACTATGAATCTATTGGAGACTTGATTATAATTTTAAAGGTTATGTTTGCAGGAATTGTTCTCTTTTGCTCCAGGCTTGTGTTTTCTAGGTGCCTTGTAGATTTCTCTGATCTCGTCTCATGTCCGAAACTTTCTTCTCCTGTGTTTCCAGTGGAGCTGGACGCGGAGCACGCACAGAGAGTCCCCGGGGCAGAACAGGGAGGGGTCCCGCCTCCCCAGGTCAAGCTGAAAGAAAGGCAGAAGTTCTTCGAGGAGGCCTTCCAGCAAGATATGGAGCAGTATCTGTCTACCGGCTACCTACAGATCGCTGAGAGGAGAGGTGAGACGGAGGAGCGGTGCAGTCAGAGGTTCATCACAGAGATCGTAGTCATGCTCTTTGATGATATTTTAACGGCTCGAAATTTAGCGTTTCTTGTGGTCTGAGGCGTGCAAAGGAAAATGTCAAGGAGTTAAGGTTTAAGTAGTGGTGCCTATAACCTATTCAAGGGGGAATGCAAAGCCAATCCAGCATTCAAATGAATTAATTCCAGAGTCCTGATACCATCAGCCAAAACCTTCACACTTGGACTATATCACAAGATTGAGCCATAATAGCTTTCTCCAGCGAGGCTCCACACTCTGAGTGGCTGTCGCTAAACACACAAGGAGAGCCATTAGTTTGAAAAATGCCACAGCACCATATAAATGAAGTCTTCCACTGGGATTGTAATAGAATCCTGCTGCAGTTTACCCTATGTATTACTGCTATAAGCCTGTGCTAAAATATCCGAAGGATGTGTAGAAATGAGGGACCGGGTGAAATATGCACCCTGCACTGAAAGATGTATTGGACTCTGGTGGCCCAGCGTTTGTAATGTGATTTTTCTTCTTCCTTTGCTCATCTATCCTCCTTCTTTAATCCTCTGGAAATGGCTTATTAGAGAGGATTGTCAAGCAGTAAGAAAGGAGAGAGAGAGATGGAGCGCAAGGAAAGAGACTTAACAAGAGGGAGAGAGAAACTTAACTGTCACTCAGAACAGCTTTTTTTTTTTTTTTTAAATCAATGCAGTGTTTTTCATAATGAACCTCTGACAAAAAACAATCACCAAAGTAGTGATTGAAATATTCAGAATGAAATACTCATTATCCAAAGACCAGTCAGGATCTTGTGTAGCCTACATTCATTCACGGTAAAAGACAGTGGAGATGTTTACATTTAGACTTCACACTTCCAATGATGTGATTCACAGTACAAAAGCAAGCATGTGGGCTGCTTGACGAAAATCCACAACAGAATAATTTGAGTCAACCAGTCATAATTGCTGTAAGAATATTTGTAATCAGTTACAGAGGAGGCTCATTATTCTGGTGAAACACATCTGAAAATAAAGCTACCGTACGAGAGACGAATAACACGCAGCGCACTGTGACTCATTATCCTTCAGGCAGCTATAAATCCCTACAGCAGGGCGGCGCCACTGAGGAGAGGAAAGATAGTGCCGGAAACACCGAGAATGAAGGGAGAGAGATGGAGAGAATAAACTGTAAGGAGACAGAGAGAAACGGAGAGAAACGGCAGCGGATGTCATACTGTAAGCCACTGAGGCATCAAAAAGCTCAGGTCTCAATGGTCTTATACACACACACACACACACACACACACACACACACACACTCACACACACACACACACACACACACACACACACACACATACACACACATACTCTCTGCATCTCACTGCAAAAAACAGTCCTTCCCAGCAGGGGAACCTTTTAGACAAGGTCACAGTTGGGCTAAAAGAAGAACATGTTGGAGGCAATGACATGGAAATGATGTTCTCAAAGCAGCACTTTCTGGACCAAGACTTTCACAACACAGCCGTAGCGTCGGTTCAAGTGTGTGTTCGTGCACATTTGTTTATTTTTGTTCATGCGCCGGAAACACAGATCCATTTGGGGCTGAAAACTGAATCAACATCCTCTATACTATGTTTTATGAGGCTGAATAGCGGCTCTGTGATGGTAATTGCATAGCTGACAGGCGAGATATGGAAATGCACATGAGAGGAGGCTGCATACTGAGAAGTCATTAGCGAGCATTAAACCCTGGTTCCTCTAAGATGTGTCACAGAAAACACCACTGCTGCTGTTCCTAAAGAGGAGAAGAGAGACTGAGGGAAATGTGTGTGCAGGAGTGATTTTTGTATGCGTCTAAGTTTAAATATTACACAGCGTTCCCATTTATTTGTGTATATGCATTTCATTAATCCGACACTGTGTGTTTATGCATTTAGAATCAGCTTATGTGTAAAGATTGGCAATTTATGCGGATATCTCTGATAAATTGCCAAATTTTAGGCATCTGAAAATATGACATTTGTGTGTCTATAGTATATGTGTGTGATGTTCTATGTGTGTGTTGCTGTTTTAAAGACGAAGAGACTTTGGTAGGCAGTCTCCATGGGAAATAACATTCCCCTTCTTTCTCTCTTTCTTCACTCTTTCTTCTGCTCTCCCTCCTTGTGCCGCCCTCCTCTGCTCTCCTCATTTCCTTGAGGTACGGTAGCCAATGACATCCTCTCTCACTGCTGTTCGCCGACCAGTCATCTCCCACTTTCCTCTTGTGTTCGCAACTCTGCCACCCCCACACCCTAACCCCCACCCCCCACCCCCCCTCTCCCCCCATCCCCTTCATCCCCCACAGTGCACTGACTGGCTGTTTGTGACGCATGCAGCACATCATGACAGTGAACGGTGGGGTGGTGGGGGGGTGGGGAGGGTGCTGTACCGTTGCAAGGTGGTGAATTCAGGACTGTAGAAGTTGTTGTAGAGCATTAGCTGGTGTGTAAGAGGAGTTTCCAATGATTTTGTTCAATACTGCTTATCAAACAACAAGCTAGTTTTCCAGTTTTAAAGCTGCTTTAGCCACATTCATATAGAACGTCAACACAGACAAAATAAGAGACTGGTTAGGTTTATTGATTCACTTTTTTTTGGTTAAAAAGGTAAACTTTACTATATTACCCAATTACATGTCATAAAAATTATTTGGACAATATAGAATCAGCCACAATAAAATTACTGTTATGTTGAATATAAAGTTAAACCACTTTCTGATTTTACTTGATGTTCCTTGGACGGACTGTCAATCTTTCATTCCATTGTGCATAAATTGAATTTTTTAAGGTATTTTAGAGAAACCCTGGTATAACATTAGCATTATTCATTTTTTTAAGTGTGGATATACACATTTGAATTCTCTTTCAGGAGGCTTGTTGCTTCTGAGCCACTGAAATATAACTGTCCACTTAAAGGATAGGTTCACATTTTTTTCAAGTCTGTCTTAAAACAATACTCACATGCCCACATGTACATTGAAAGAGATATTGTTTGCAGTTGTTCTTAATCTCCATACCGGCCCTGAAAGTATGCCTTCCTAATGCAAAATCAATGTAAGTAATGTAGGACAAAGTCCAGTCCAGTCCTCGTTTTGTGCAAAAATACACTCCAAAATTCAGCCAAAGCTAATATGAGACTTGAATAACCTCAATTACTCAAATCAAGTGGGTACCTACCAAAGTTAGAATCTTTCTACTGTGAAATTCCCTATTTTTTCCATCTTTTACATTGGAATGGCATTCTTCAGAGCCTGTATGGACAGGATTACAGCAACCAATAGGCGCTTTTGGACCGGAGGAACTTTCTCATATTTCTAAGAACTGCTGGAGGAACTACTACCTTTTCATAGTGTACGCACTGCAGGAACTGGGAACAATTGTAGTTCTTAGAAAGCCGTTTTGAGGTACTTTTTTTTAGCTCCTACTTCAGGGTAGGTACTCTCCCAGCACATGAGGAACCTTGAGTGATGTAAGTGTACATTGATTGGTTGAACACATGAGCCAATGCAGCACCAGCAACCGCCATTTTTAAAAACCTGTGTGAAGTGTTAGCCATGTAAACAACACCTCTTAACATCCGACACACGGACAAATGGACCAACAGTGAAGTCCAGGCTTTATTGAGCCTATTTGCAATGGAGGAAATACAATGCAATTTTGTTGTTGTTGTATCTTGCACTGAAGTGACATTGCAATCAACTGTTGGCCAGCTTACATCACTTCAGCATTCCTATTGGTGGCACGAATAAAGGTTTGTTGTTCTCCAGGGAGCTCCCCGGTGGGTAGTTCCTCTCAGAGAGATCCCAGAACTGTTTGGTCCAAAAGCGCCTAATAACTCTTTTAATGTACTTCAAAAATGTGAACCTATCCTTTAATGATGTTGTAGGTGTTGCTTGTCGCTTTCTTATACAGCTTCCTACTCACAGTGACACCTGCCAGTCCATTACTTGTACTAAAGCTTTGGATCATGAGGTAAACGGAATGTCCCTTGTACACAAGCTCACCCATTTCAAAGTCCATCCAGCTTGAATGTGCCCATTTGCTTCTGCCTTGCAAGTTTTTGGAAAGAAAGACAGCCTGTCTTCCTGAACTCAGCCCCTTGCTGCTACCTTCTGGATGCGACAGTGTTTTGTGAGGCTAATATCTTGCTATCCCATGTTGTGTCCAGAGCCAATAGGAAGCATGTCGTCCATGGAGGTGAACGTGGACATGCTGGAGCAGATGGATCTGATGGACATGTCTGACCATGAGGCCCTAGATGTGTTTCTGCACTCTGGGGGAGAGGACAACAGTGCTGCCTCTCCTGTCACAGGTAGGAAACCACACACACACACATATATATACACTAAAGTCATTTGATCTATAATAATACATGCAACACTTATTTACTGCAGTGGAATAACGTGCTACAACTAACTGATATCGAAGAACGCACTGAAGCAGGAATATGTGACTCAGAAGATTGACAAGCATAATGTCTGGGCATGATGCACCAACACCATCTGTCCACATCTGCTTGGGGAAAATTTTTGTTACAGTGAACAACCCACAGCATTTAACTGACAGCTAGTTTTCGTCTAAAAAATAATTTGATGCCAATAAATCTGCTACATTTTATGACTGCACACGACTGAGCCCGGCCAAATTCTAGCAAGTTTAAACAAAACCTGTGAAGTAATTCCAACAACTTGAACAGAGATCCAAAGATCTCAGTTTATTTGCAGCTGTAGCGCTGAGACAGCAAATAAATAATGAATAATAATAAATAATAGACTTGTCTAGGTTTTTAAAGGTACACTTCCCCACCGATTTGTGCAAACCATGAAAGGTTTCCTAGTGTGTATCTTTTTTTTAAAAAAAACAAAGTTATACGTGGTTCTTATTTCTCCCAGGTCCAGATGTTGAGTCCTTCACCACAGAAATCAGTCTCCAGGTTCCCACCCAGGCCGAGCTGCGCCACAAGCTTTCCTCCCTTTCGTCCACCTGCACTGACTCAGCCAGCCAGGACACGGAGGCAGGAGAGGAGGACGAGGAAGAGGACGAAGAGGAGACTGAGCAAGGAGGAGGAGGAGGAGGAGGCGTCGGAGGATCGGCGGGAGGAAGGAGGAGAAGGCCCCCGGTGGTGGTGACGCTGGACGAAGAGGAGGTGCACCCCGATACAGCGCTGGTGGACAGCGTGGACCAAGAGGACCAGACCAGTAAAGACTGTGAGAAAAGCAGGTCGGAGGTTTGAGGAGAGATGGACTGGATTTAAACACAAACACACAAACACATAGAGCTGCCAAATCAAACTCGGATATATTCTCATTCTTTTCATCGTGAAGAAACATTTAGGCTGCACTAACTGCCACATGACCTTGCCTTAAAAAGATCATTGATGTGAGTTTTTAGTTCTAATTGAATCTAGTGTGATAGATCTGCCATCAGCGCTGAGTGACTTTACACGCACATCAGTAGTGATTTTACATGCACATCAATAGTTTGCTCTAATATTCAGTTTCTGTGTTTGTGCATGTTGAGACCAGGCTGCTGATAAGTGATGAGGTCATACAGAAGCACACACTAAAATCAACCATATGTCCTTTTTGAGGTTATTTGCGGTCATGCTCCGTGCTAACACTTTAGCGTTCGCTGTGCTGACAGACTGCAGCTGTCAAATATTATTGCATGTGAGACTAGTAAAATTTCCACAGAATATAAAAAAATATGATGGCATTTTTGCTGCAGGTCACATGGGTAAGATATGTTTATAATCAGGAAAAGTAAAGTCTTATTTAGACTTTCTTAAATGTGTGTGATGATTTCTTAGGTCAGTTCACCCAAATTATGAAAAAAAACTGTTTTCTCATTAGCTATTCAGATAGTTTTGCTTATATCTGCCCAGGTTTCTCCATATATGTGCTTAGATTTCCTCTGCTGCAGTGCAGTGTTGTTTTGATTGCTTAAAAAGTAGAGAAATTACATTTAAGAACTTCAACAGCAACTTGTTTTACCAGAAGCAATGTCCCAGTTACACTAGATAATCCACAGACCTCTCTGTTAACACCTGTAACAGTGACTACAGTATTTCTTTAATTTCTCAAAACATGGGCTAATAAAATCAAAACTGCCTGCATGGCTAGATACCGATGGAGGTAACTGAGAAAATGTGTTTTTTTTTTTCATGTGTAAACTGTCTTAAACAAAGCAAATGCTTGAGCATTAGCACAGAGCATGTAGATAAACGATCTGCAAGAAGCACATGGATGAATTTGTCATTAATTTATGGATTAGCTGAACCCCCAAAGTTTGTTGCATTCTTTTAAGTGGTCTATGAGCTAGACTCTGCAATACTGGATGTAAACAACCATTTAGGTAACACTTTTGTGCCATTGGTTTTGGTAAACTTGGCCTAATACTGGCAGTCATTTGGCAGTAGGTCATTTACCACATAGTACTGTATAGCTGACAGACTGGTGGACTTCAGGTATCAGGATATTACTGATTTAACACACACACACACACACACACACACACACACACACACAGAGGAGAGTAACCCTTTGCCATTCCTTTAACCAATAACGTTGGGGTAAACTCCTCCTTTTGAACAAGGACCAAATCCCTGTTTGGACTGTGTGCTATGCACTGGAAAACACCCAGATGGTTTAACAGAATCCAGATCTTTTTGTACAGAAATTTTGACATTTGTGCGATGTGACAGCATTACTCCTTCCTTTCTTTTCCCCTGCCTACAATTTCTGACTCGTTGGTAATAAATGTTTCTCCCCCCCACCATTGTTAAATTTTCATCTAAGCATTTCAGGAGCAAGTTAAAGAATGAAATGTGAGCACAATTTAGGGTTTGAACATGTTAACAGTCCCCGTGCGTTCACTCTTGATTTACAGGCCTGCCCGAGCTCTTGACTAATGGAAAGCAGAAACGGTGAAGAATTGGAAAGGCGAGTACGGAGCAAGAGAGGTTCTGAAAGGAGTTTTCTTTTGAGGGACAATATGATGTTAATCAGTTATTACAGTTAAATGTTTTGTTTTTTTTTAAACTGAAAAATAAGAAAAAGCAATACCAGTATTATGCTGAGAGTAAATGACATTTGAAGGCTGAGAGTGGATGTGTTGCGTTATTGTGAATAGGAAACAGTCACTGTCGATGCGTGACAGTCATTCCAGTGCACTTTAATTAAAGCTATGAAGAACTGCAGGATCCTCCAACAGTTAGCATGCACAATGTGTGGTGTGTGAGTAGAGCAATAAGCTCCATGTATAATGAACATTAGATCACTTGTAGTATATCCCACACCCATACTGCAGCTTACTGTGGAGCTTGGTAATGTCATGGTACCACCTGTTTGTCATTTTTGCCGACGGACAAGTTTCTCACTGCAGTGTCTCGACATTTATATTGTTATAAAAGGGTGAGTTCACTCAAATTACAGCAAAACATTTTCTCATTTATGGCTACTAGTATCTATCTAGTAATGCAGATCATTTTGATTTTATTTGCCCAGGTTTTAAAATGCCCAATACAATGGAGGTGAATGGAATGAAACAATCCACAGACCTCACTGTCAACAGTTCGGATTCTTTCGACTAATTGGGACTACTTGTTTGGCAGAAAGTAGTTTCAACTAAACAAGAGGTAATTGAGAAGATCTGCCAGAAAATAAATTTAAATCAAAAATTTGAAGTTGTTAAAAACATTGTTTTGTCTCGCAGTTTAAGTCAAAACTCTGCACACAAAGAGAGACACAAGCAGGTTGGAAAGTAATGACAGTGAATTGTCGGTAAGTTTTTATTAAACCTTAAGTACAAACTGCAAAAGTAAAAAACTGTCAATATAACCAACATGAGACTCTCTTTCCGAATGGAGGGAAAGGCCGAGATGCGGCACTAATAAATTAAGTCACCAGAGACCCCACTGTGAGCAAGTAGTTTATACTGTAGAAAATGGAAGAAACAAACACACAAAAAATGAACTGAAAAACAAACAAAAATCCCATCAGAATAAAATATATTGTAAGGCCATAAAAACTTGACAACCACGTTTTTTTTATGTTGAAAACACCCGACTTGGTATTTCATTAAATAGTCCTAAAACAGTTCAGTCTTCTGCGAGGGACGACAACCAACAAACTGGATTATAGGATTTTTCCTTGACAGTCACCACTGGCAAGCTCAGTGCAACATGAGTAGCTACTACATTTTTGTTGAATTTTCAGTAATGAAAATGTAAAAACCCATTTTTTTTTTTGTGAACATATCTTTTTTTTTCCCTTTTCTTTAAAAAAGTAAAGCTAAACAAACAAAACTAGGTTGGGGGGCAGTCGTTGGCTACTCAATATCTTCTTTCTTAGTGATATAAGCAGCACTTAAAATTTTTATACACGTTTACCAGAGCAACCCTGTAAGCATGAAACTCACACAGATGAAGAAAGGGAAATGTAAGGCTTTTTCTTCATCAAGCACTCTCCTCTGGAACTTTTTCTCTTCTCTTCCTTCCTTTCTTTCTTCCTTAACCCCAGAAAAAGGCTCAAGTATTTAAAGAAATTTACAGGATTATGTACAAAAAGTTGATGTTTTGTTTGTGTTGGAGTTTTTCCTCTCTAAAAAAAAAAAAAAAATCACTCATAATATATCTGCAAAAAGGGAAAAAAATGCAAAAGCCAAAAAACAAAAGACAAAAGAAAAAAAAAACAAAAAACAAAACTTGGATTTGATATTTCACATTTTACACTCTTTGACTAGTGGCTCTACTTGAGATAACATCAGATCAACAAAAGTAAAAAACACAAAATAATAATAATAATATAATATAATAATTAATGTTTACTGGTACAGATGAAACAAGAGGACTGGAAGAATGGAATGTTAACACGATTGCACATCTAGAACCAGAAAAGCCTGAAAGCCTTTCTGCCCTGTGGGGTGGGGGTTGCGCGAGCTAGCTGTTAGCTGATAGCAGGCGCTAACCCCCAGATTTTAATTTGTGTTGTTATACAGTAATTATAACCAACAGCACCAATAAAATGGATCTCCTCGCTAAGTATCAGGCACAGTTTTCACTTGCTAGCGAAGGAGGAATCCCTCCATACTACCAGGAAGTGAGGTGAGCGGTGACCTTTCACAGGTCAAGCAGCTGTAGCTCTGCCCCCTCTCACATCCACCAACGAACAGAAACATCCACAATGACAAAAAAAAAAAAAAAAAAAATTACACAGAAGACTTCTCGCAAAAAACCTAGCAAAAACAAAGCTAAAATTCAAAATAGATGTTGAAAAAACATAGCTAACCAACAATAAACCAACATCGTCTGTCTTTCAAGTTTTTACCTCGCGTCGCCAACCCCCCCCCCCCCCTTTTTTTTTTTTTTAAAACAATGCAGCTGCATCAAGAAATAATAAAAATCAATAAACAATAAAAAAGGACCCCTCTTCCTCAAACCAAGGACAGAGAGAAACTTTGGGTAACTACTTGATGTCATTTTCATTTCAGAAAACCGGGGAGAAAAAAAAAAGGCCGCCTTTTCATTCGTCCCATGTTCACAGTTGAGTGACGCGTGATGAGAAAGGATGGGGTTCAGTCTCAGGGGCGACAAGAGGGCAGGAAAGAGTGATGCAAGAAAAAGGTAACAAATGTAACCCATTTCAGTTAAGGGAAGATGGTTGGGTGGAGGTAAAGAGTACAACAGGGCCCGTCAAGTCTTCTTGTGAACTTGTAATGCTTGTAATGTTGTAAAGGACGACTTAAAGAGGGGGGGTGGGGATTCTAAAATCATCCAAGAATAAAAACAAATTCTTCTTTCACACTAGTGCAAAAAAGACATCTTGCTTTTCTTTTTTTCTTTTTTATAAACAAGCCTGTCATTCTAAGGGGGGAGGTGAATATCTTTTGGAGAAGGATGGGGGGGGAGGGGCTGAGGTCAGGTGAGGGGATTTTCAAAGCTAAAAAACAACAGATCTTAAATATGGGGTGGTGGAGGAGGGATTGATAGTGATCCTGCTTAATGTAAAAAATCGAGGGAGTCTGGGAGGGTTGGGGGCGGGATATGGGCACAGCGCACAGGGTGACGATGTTGAGGCATCTCCTCAGGACACAGCCGCAGCCTTGGGGATGTGGCTGGAGGACAGGCGTGCCAGGGACACCTCCACGGTGGCGCGCTTTCGGGGACCTCGCTTGGCCGGCGATGCTTTGGCAGGGCTGAGGCCGTGGCAAGGGTCCCCTCCTCCTGCTCCGACAACGACTGCACCGCCACCGCCGCCACCACTCTTTAACATGGCCCGGCCACACACCTGGTTCACCAAACTGTTGATTTGTTCCTGATTGGGGAAGAAGACAACATTTTACCATTTAAACAATGTCAATATTTCTTTTTTTTTTAAATAAATCACCCACTGCACAATCATTTTGTTCATCTATAACTTCTCTAAAGGAAATACTGCACTGGCACCACAAAGTACAGAACATAAACACAGTCATAATGAATAATCCACTTCCTGTAGCCAGTGTCAACCTGGCTGATGTCTCCCCCATCTGGATGGAGAGAGAACTGTAATGGCAGAAACAGACGGCTGCAGCTTACCTCATCGTATCGGTACATCATCTTAAGGCCTCTGCAGGACTTGTGCTTCTCCACATAGCGCAGGGCACACTCCAGACAGAAGACCACATTGTCAGTCTCCTGAACCACCTACACACACACACACACACACAAAAACCAAGACAGAGACATTGATGTAGAAACCAGACACTCTTAGTATTGCGGTACCTAAATTTATCCAAACTGGAACAACAGCATTTTTGGGGGGGGGAAACAGTCTTCATATTTTAAAACAATTGTCTGTTAAAGTGTTCTCACCATGGACAAGTAGCAGAGATGCTGACAGATCTGACAGCGTCTCTCTGAGGACTCCAGTGCCAGCCATTTGCCGCGGGGCTTCTTGCGTCCCTCACCAGGCCCCAGGCTGCCATCATGGGTGCCGTAGCGGGCAGAGGAGAGCAGACCCGCCTTGTAAAGTTCCTGCCGTTGGCGCATCTCTATGTTCCTGTTTTGCAGAGAATAACCATCATTAAGATCAAAATTACATACGCAGCGGACTAAAAAATATGGATGTTATACTTATGGTGACACATTTTGAAATGACGGTACATTATTTTAAAACCTCTTATTTGAGAACTAAATTCTACATTTTAAAATAACGTTATTATGCTAAACAGCAATGTTCTTCTGATTTTCTTCTGATTCGTACTGCAAGTGAACAAAAAGAAACCAGTAATCAAGCAACTTCATTGAGCTGATTTAAGAAAAATGAGGCAAACTCTTTTTAAAGAGCCTCTAAGACTCAACTACCCTCTGAGATGCAGATCTTTGATCGTGCTACTGAAACAACATACTGTAATAGATGTTACGTGGCGATGGCTAATAAAACTGGATTTGTAGCTTCAGTGTGTTGTGTACAAGTGTGCAGTGAATGTCTGTGTGTAGGTGCACTGCTGCATCCTACCTGAGGTCTTTGAGTAGGGCGGAGATGGTGGTGAGGAGAAGGCCATTGTCCCTCTTGGACT
Organism: Thunnus thynnus; assembly: GCF_963924715.1. Lineage (NCBI taxonomy): Eukaryota > Metazoa > Chordata > Actinopteri > Scombriformes > Scombridae > Thunnus > Thunnus thynnus. The sequence goes on along the minus strand of NC_089531.1, from coordinate 15,952,886 downwards.
CGGCTGTGGCGATCTGGTACAGTAGCTTCTCCATGGAGAAGGGTTTGGCTATACGACGACATTTCAGGTCCTGTGGAAACAAATCAAAACTTATGATTCTCATTACATAATAAAGCCTATTTTTAAAAAAATATATATCTTAACTATTTTCAGTCTTTTTTTCCACAAGCGTCATTTATGAAACTAGTTGTGTTCCTGTCTATCTCCATGTTTCAACGGTTCATGCACATCACATATGGATGTGTGTACAAGGTTTCTTAAGAGTAAAGCAAGTTGCACAATTCGCTCCAACAATGCTGCTAATGTTTTTCTGTGTGTAAGAATGGATTTGTAGTGTAACTAAGCACTCTGCGCACTCAGATCAATATTTCTTGGCCTCTAAACTAAAAAAATGTTCACCATTTAAAAGATTTTTTTCCCAGGCATTGCACCTCAATACTGTGCATTGTATGAATGTCATATTACCCTTGAGGGCAATCTCTGCTGTCGTTAAGGATGTGATGGTATTGCTGAAGGTATATGTACTTCCATCATTGTAATGCCCATAATGACAGTAAGAACATTTTCCTCTATGCTATTACAGCTATAATGAGGTCCTATGCTCCAAAAGGCTTGCTCATGATCACTAAAAAAAACCCTAAAAACATCCCCTAGGGAGATTTACAGCTGCAATTACTCCTTAAAGTTCAACACGCTGGCAGATTAGAGAATCAAACTTGAGGTTCTAAGTTTATTTATCTATTTCAGTTTCATTTATATAGGCAGCTCTTGCAATCACCTCTACATAAATCAGAGTTTTAACTGCCTCTGTCCACAGGAGGCCAGTGTTGAGGCATTACAAAGCAGGAGTGAAATAAAATAAACAGCTGTCATGTAAAATCAGTAATGCACAGGCAAAATATTAATTGCACAGAAACCCAACAAGTCATTTTGATTGTGTAATTTATATTTAGAAAACATTTGTATCCCTTATTGCACATTAGTAATAGTTATGTACCATTATTAATTCAACATGACCTGCCCACCCTGACTCATATGCTGACCTTTGCGGCCTGGTAACCCAGGTTCATCCAGTGCGGTGTGGCAAAGTGCACCGTCTCTGACACGCAGTAGCCACAGCACACTTTAGCGACAAAGGCACCGGGGAAGCAGACCACAAACTGGCCGCTCCTCTGCACCGTGCGGTAAACCTTGATGCCTTCGCGGCACAGCACCTCTGGAGAGATCTACAAGATCGAAGTGGAAGGAGGGGAGAGAAAAAAAGATGTTACATTTCTATAACTGTACATTTTTGGTGGTGAAGTGGCTTCAGACAGTGGTAACATGGATGGAAGATGGTAATATTGATATATTTTCATTTGCAAACACAGTCACACTGACCATGATGTTCTTCTCCAACATTTCTAGTCCTGGGGTGCCATTGGCCTGAAGCAGTGTATGGACCACCTTGTCCAGCTTAGCCTTCTCCTCAGCAGGGACAGAATACCTGTTGGTGAAACACACACACACACACAGAAGAAGACATGAACACACATGTTCATATTTATTCGGGAAAGAGCATTTGTTGCCGTTTCAAATGGTTCTCCCAGCTAATTTAACAAACATTTAAATATTTACATCAGAATTTGTGGCAGAGTTTTAAGTGTGATCTTGCACATACAATGCCAGTGATGAGGAGGAAAGGTCCCAGGACATACTTACCAAATGCAATCAGCACCAGTGTGTAAGTAATCAATATATGGAAGGCGATTTTGGTCTCGAGACCAGCATGAGGTAGAAAAGACCATGCCAATGTTTAGCCAGGGAATGGTCACCCCTGTGGCATTAGAGGGATTTAAAGAGAGAGAAATAAATATATAGGTCATTACTAGCAGCAGATGATCCACAGGAAACAATGGAAAAGCATTTGAATAGATGAAACTAAATGTGCATTTTTTTTCTGGAAAGAGACAGGTCATAAATCAAATGCATCCAGTATGTGCATTAACATGATTTTATGGGTTGGTCTACAATCAAAGTGATAGATGATACTTCCTATATTCAGCATCTACAGTCTTTTTGTGTAGAAAACTGCCTTTACAAATGCACTGATGAGTTCAAAGGTGTCCTTACCAGGCACAGCACCCAGATGCCTCAGAATGGATCCAGAGTTATTGGGGAGGACAGTGAGGTTCCATCCATGTCTGAGGAAATAAGAAGAGGAAAAGGTGATTTCTAGGGAATACTAAGATGATATAATCCAGGAGAACCTCCATGAAATTTTCTCTTTCAGTTTGTCTGCCCAGGTTCACGATGCAGGCAGAACATTTTTTTGTGGTATAAAGGTCTATGGGGTACTTACTTTGAAAATGGCTCTGACTTTCCTGTGGGGAAACCACTCCCATGTGTACTGGTGTCCACCTTCCCACAATGCACTGCCACGTGGCTGTCTCTCTGCTCCACAATCCTCCAGTACTCTTGCTGCAAGAGAAAAAAAAAAGATTGGCCGATCAGTGGAAGAATGCATGAAACAGGGTGCTGGTTCCAGGTGTGCGCCGCAGTTATCAGCGAACTGAACAAAGATTGCTAGACATGAAAACAGAGTAAATGTTTGAGGTGATTTTCTAATATCCAAGGTTTACACAAAAGTTCAAAGACAAGCTACTAGGAGCTGTTGTTGACAGTGCGGTTAACATTTAATATGAGTTTTTAATTTTTTATTTCTTTGGCACTTTTTTTGCCTTTACTAGTCAGTTATTGGCGAAGAGGCCAACAGGAAACAAGGGGAGCGAGAGACGGGTATGAACAACAACAAAGGTCCCTTGCCCAACTCGAACCAGGGACGTTGCAGCTACCAGGGCGATCCAAAAGTTGTTAAATTGAAATGTGAGCATGCTAACCTCGACCTCAGCAGCCCCTGGTTCCTTGTTAAAGCACATGGTCATGGTGTTCCGGGCTATCCTGAAGAAGTTCGTCAAAGACACCGATTTCCCCTGCAACAAAGACACATTAAACATCATGAGTCACAGCATGCTGAAAGGGTCCAAGGGGAACAAGAAACAACACCAGACTCCAATCCACATATTTATGATCTTTGGACATGGAAAAAAGGGAATCCTCTTTCCTAACACATGTTTGTTTGAGTCAAAAAGTCAGAGGGAAAACATATGGTCAACAGAATGAATGTATGTGCACAGACAAACGTATCAACTGTTTGTGTGTATATGTGTCGCTACAGTGTAAGGCTTCACCTCTGTGCCTCCTCTATACATTTCCCCTGGACTTGACCCTCTCTCCCTTGGACACTCCTGCTAAAGAGCAGCTTTGAAGGTGACCATAAATCTGCAGTACATCTGGAGATGTACTGTTTCTGCTGAAAGATGACCTCACAGATTCCTCATCCTCACAGTGACAGTTTGTCTTTTTTTTTTCCTTATTAGGTGTCCAGATGTTTTTACATAGCAACTGACCTTATTAAAACTTTTATTTTTTACACTATTGTACACAATAGTAACACAGTTATAAAATAATGCAGTTAAACAATATAGCATACAAGCGACCTAGTACTGACAAGACGTTCTTTGGGCCAGACAGTAGCAGCACTTATCCGAGCCTTTCCTGGTGTAATTTGAGCTAATTATACTCTTGACGTGCACTTTGTTCTCTTGATAGAAAAAGTGAAATATAACCTCCTGTTGGGGGCCACTCTTGTGAAAAATGCATACAAATCTGAGCCGTGGAGGAAAGTGATGAGCCATATTTAGACAAGCCTGTCCTGTCAGGATGGTGACAGCCATTCACATGTCACTACCTGGAATGGTACTTCTACTGTATAATTCCTAAGGCTTTGGATTGTACTGGGTCAAGTCTGTTGACAATATCTTTGTTCTTCAGAGGGAGGTAGTATAGAGAGATTTAGTTACCAAAGGAACTCGGAGGGGAAGGTGGAGAGGGGGGGGGGGGGGATCAAATGGGATCCAGATTCGAGTTGGGTGGAGTATTGTGCAGAGTGAGAGAGAGCCAACACAGAAACAAAGTTATCTTAATTAAATAAATAATTACAGCCCATCAGGAGGCCGTGGCACAAAAATGATGTGCATACAAGTTTTTTGTGATATATCAAGAGTAGGAAGTTTTTGGGCATACAGTGTGTGTGAGGCATGTATGTATTTGCACACGTGGCTTGCCTGTGTTTAAAGGCTGGTGTAGACAGGGGTTGGCAGAGGGTTTGGTAAGGGGGGGGGATCGGTGTATGAGGAGGGAAAGAGGGTTGTGGAGAGGACTGGAGATATAAGGAAATAGCTAAGAGCAAGGGCACGGGCTGAAGGAGAGGAGACATGTGGAGAGGGTGGATTAAAGGATATGAGAGAGCGGACAGAGCTGGAGGAGGCGGGGTTTAAAGGAGGGGGGGGGGGGGCGGGACATGGGTTGGTTTTGGGGGCTGTCTTCTCTCTGACCTACATTTCAGCCAGCCAGAATCAACACAGCTGCCAGCGGGCTGAGGAGGTGGGAGTGCACCTTGTGTGTGACTGCATACACACACACACACACACACACAACAAAAACTACTGACCACCTTACCACACACACAGCTGCACAGAAACATTTAACGAAACCACAAAACGTGTGAGGTACAAAAACTGCTGCCCCTTACTCTCACACCAAAATCCAGGCCTTTGTAATGCAGCTAAGTGACACACTGAAGTATCACTCCATGTAAACAGTTGTGAAAATCTCTTGTGTTTGCTTTTCTACACCACAAACTATGAGAGTTAACAGCACGATAATGTTACCAAGAACACTAAATAAGAATTCCAATAGGGATTAACATCTTTGCAGTCAATACCACGGAAACATTCTTGCTAAGAGAAAAACAGTCACAGTGCAACAATTTTCTAGCACAGCTTAGCTCTTTCTGAAGATAGGGCACATATTTTGTCACTTAAGTGCTACAGTGATACACTCCCAACTTTAGTGGTGTTACTATGAAGAGTGTAGACTGTGTGTGCGACATTAGTTTTAGTTCAGACAGTAAAGAGCTGGCAGACATCTGGGCCATTTGAAGACTGCTACATCACGCTGGCATTTACCATGTAAACAAGACAATGTGGATATCATCAATATCATAATGGTGCCAATGACAACATTTTAACAAACACAAACAAACAGCTAAATCAAGTCAAACTAAACCAAACCAACTATCATAGTTGATTATAGTTGATCAGATCTTGTGAATTATAATTTGCTGTGTTGTAGTTAAGTTAAATGACAGACATTTGGCTAGGTGTATTTCTATGTGTGGGTTTTTGTATAATAAGATTTCTCTTTGATCAAAATGAAAACAACACTAACAATAATTAAAATTAGTGGCGACTTCGATCATTAAAACAAAGTCAATCAGTTTCCATGCTTTAGTGCTACTGCTGGTAAAAAGATAGTTAATGTTCAACTTCATAGTCATAGAAATGACACTAAAACAAAATTCAATATGAGTTAACAGTTGTTAATGTACAGCATTTAATGACTTAAGATTATAAAACCTATTTTAGAAAAAAAAAAAAGAGAAAAGAATAAAAACAAAAGGTACACTTACGTGCCTCTTGTCTGTATGCTTCAAATGTGTGCCATTAACAGCAAATGTCTTCTTCATCCTCACCTTGTAAATACATTTGTGCTGGTCACCGAGAATACCCCTCTCCTCCTCCTCCTGCTCCTCCCCATGCTGCCTGTCCTCTTTGCCTTGTTTTTCCTGAGCGAAGAGCCGGCGCCGGCCCGCTTTGACCTGAGCCTCCAACTCCTTCAGACGATGATACACTCCATTGGTGCGGTGGTTCCCTGTTGCCCCTCCTACCACCCCACCTACAAGCCCATTCTTGGGCTCATAGCGTGGCAGCACTAGCGCGGTAGGTGCTGAGGAGTCCAAGAGACCCTCCAGAGGTCCCCGACGCGACTCCAACTGCTTTTTCTCTTGCAGCACCTCGGCCTGCAGTCGGATGCGCTCCTCGGAGCTGAGTGAGTCATAGGAGAGCACGTACTGGAGGTAAGCCTCTTGCAGCTTGGCCAGCCGGTCCTGTGCTGACTTGGGGATGCGCAGAAGGTCGGCCAGCTTGGTCCACTTCTTCAGGTCCATCACCTGCTGCATGCCGCCCATGTCATTGATGAGCTGGAAAAAACGTGCCAGGTCCACTTCACAGCCACCTGCGTGGAGCAGAAGAAGAAAGAAGGTTAATTCAGATAGAGAACGATGAGTGGGCTCACAGTGGTATAAACTTGTAATAGATCTTTTTCACAGCAGACATTTTGACTTGTCAAAGCAGGAAAAACACAGGTGGAATTAACATTAATAATGGTTGCAATCCACTTCCAGGGCTCTGGTATCGGTTTCCTGGTTTCCTGCTCTGACAGTTCAAAATGTCTGCTGTGAAAAGGGTCTATTGATTATTAAAAATCAATCAAAGGTTTTCAATAACAGACATTTTGGCCCACCCAACAATGCTACATGTAAACAGGGAAATAGTCTGCTTTCACTTGTCCAAACGAAATTAAATCAAGTCAAATCAAGAAGGATTCCATCTCGGAGCATCTGCTCCTTTGGCTATACATGCCATTTCCTCCAACCCAGTTCATTTGATTTGAAACGGCCAATTGAGCTATCGCTTTTCAAAATCATCTGAGCCCCTCATTTTGCCAAACAGGGACACAAATTACTGTTAATGTAGAACTGATCTGCTGGGCACAGTAAGGGAAGTCATTTGGAACAAGACCATCCTGGCTGGCTAAAGCCACTTCACTGTGGGTCACTGGCTGCCAGGTCTCTCTGGCTAACAGCCGCATACCAACTGTATTCTCACTCTGCTGATCTGAATACAGCTGTATACAAAAACAGCTAACACATAAAAGGTGGAGAATCAAGCACATGCTCAATATAAACCAGTGAAAACCATCTAAATGAAACAAACATCCTTATGCATGCATTGGGTGCATGCATTTTCACATAAAGAGAACATACACGTACAGTTTCTGACTGAGCTGCAGCTGTTTAATGGCTCATAGAGTGCTAATGTCATAGTGAGAAATGGAAGGTGACATGGCAATCTGGGGGAAATATTGTTTTTGTGGCCCATCAGGCCCCTTGCCGAGTTGGTCCACATTGTTATTGTCATCCATAAACGGGGAGATAAAATCAGGTGGAATGCCACTGAAGCTTTCAAAGCACCACTGATGCCAATGGAAATAGCAATATTTGTGCTGCTTGCTTACTGGCTGCTTTTGTCAAGAGAAAGTAGACACGTGTTTTCTGTAATTGTACATGATTTTCTTTTGATGTACTATATCTCTTTTATGACTTTCTTATGTTTACATACAACAAAAGCCGTGAGAGAGAAACAACCACAAATGTAGAGACTGAGAGGCCTCGTTTTGAAATGGTGTGACTGGGTTCTTATTGCTAATTGCTTGGGTAATTCAATTAATTCAGGAAGGAGTTTTACTGATTAAATAGCCTTGTGTGCATTCACATATATGTGTGCCTTTCTGTCTGGCTCACTTACCAATGACAGGTGGCTCATCCATGGTAATGCCCTGAGATTTGAGGTGCTTCCGGATGCAGGCCAGCCGCTGCACATTGGGGCCCCAGCGCCGTCCCAGCATGTGGACCCTCTGCGCCTGTGTAACAAAACGCATCTCCTCGCTCAGCTTGCACTCCGGCCGCCAGTCTGATGGTGGCACCACGCGGCACATGCCAGCCGCTTCGGCCTGTTCCCTCACCGCATCCAAGTACACCAGGGGGTCCTGGAACTCCCGCGGCGTTGGCCGGAAGACGGGGACTTCACCCAGCGCTGCCCAGCCCTCTGGCCTGCTCCGCTGCCAATCCCACTCCTTCTCCTGCTCGCGCTCCTTCTGGCGCACAATCTCTTTCTCACGCTCCCACTCCTTGTCACGGTCAGCAGGCCGCAGTGCTGCTGGTTTGAGCTGTCCGGGGCTGTTGGTGGAAGTAAGCAGAGAGGAAGTGGTGGTGGAGGAGGAGACAGAGGTTTGTTGGGGGTCTGAGGTAGTGCTTGCGCGACTCGGGATCTGTGGGTGATTCTGGCCTGATGAAGGGGAGGAAGAGCAGGAGCTCCGACTATGAGACCTGCTCTGCTGCTGCTGTGCTTGTCGGATCAACATCAGCTTGCCGGCCGATGCCCGCTTAGGTCGCTGGTTCACCGGCTCCACATTGGCTGCTGGTATAGAAGAAGGCGGGGTTTGTTGAGGTGGGGGAGTAGGAGGTGGAAGTGGAGTAGCGGGTGGAGTTTGTGTGGGAGAAGAGGGTGTTTCTGATACATGTCCATTAGAAACTGGAGTGGTAGGGGTGGTAGTTTGCGTGGCAGCTTTTTCTTGATTGGCTACCTTCTTGCTGCTGCTGCGCGTCTCCAGAGGCGTGGGTTGAAGCTTGGCCTTCTTGGCCTCAGTGCCGGGGGTTTTGGCCTTTTGCTCAACAGCCCCTGTCCCCACTGAATTGAGCACCACCTCCAGACGCCGCTTGGAGTTACGCAGTCCCTCTCGACCTGGGCACTCCCCCTGGCCCTGCTGGCACTGTCTCTGCCCGTCCTCCTTGGCCAGGGTGTTGTGCCGCTGCCCATTTAGCCTGCCATTGAGGCGGACGCCAACATTGTGCAGGCCATTGGATAGTAGCACCTGTTTGCGGGTTTTTGCATTGCTGTGGTGGGCTGGTGCCACTGCTTTTCCTGAGTTGGCCAGCCCATTGCTGGCTGCTGGCTGGCTGTGCTGATTGTGATTGTTCGCTGACGATGATGCCGAGGCGGCGCTGTTGTGTTTGTTGCTGCTGCTGAGTTTGGTTTTCTTGCCTAGTTCTTTCTGTTTGGCTTTGGTGTAGGTGACATGGCCCTTGGACACGGTGGCTGTGTACTTCTTCACAGTTTTGGACGGCAATCGGAAGTCGCGGCTCTTCTTGGCACCACTGACGGCTTGTGCCGAGCCCGCCCGCGTCAGCCCGTTCACTTTAGAGACCTGAGGTCAACAGAAAGAATGCATGGGAGACATATTAGGAATAGGATCAAGAATTTTACTACAAGGCTTTGAATCGATCATGTAATGAATATGCAGTAATCTCTGAAAGAGTCCTGAAAGGTGAGATACATGTGAAGTAAAATATTACTGCAGCAAATTCATCTAAAATGCACAAGTTTCCAAAAATGTATCCACTTAGATAAAATTCTATATTCAGAAACAACAAGACACTGTACATGCGCGGGTGCACCCACACTCCACAATGAAGAAGCCAAACATTCAGATGCTAGCTCTGTGGTAAAACATTTGGCCGGTCAGACCAAAGCTATTTGTGGAAACCTACGCTATTCATTAAAGGACCAATCAACTGTCTAGATTATTTTCAAACACAGCAGTGCAGCTCAAACTGCTGTCAACACAAAAGCTGAGATTTAGAAAAGGATATGTTCAAACCAAAACCACAACAGCTCGAGATAAAAAACTATTTAGAAGTGGCAGAAAAAAAGATATGCTAGAAATGACAAGGAAAGAAGGGATGGATGGCCCATGGTTTCCACTAGCAGATGGCTGGACAGTATGAGGTAGGAGGTGGGGTCACTGGGATGGAATAAAATCCCATCCAGGCACATAAAAACAGCCTTTTATTTGCTATGGGTTTCCTTAAATACTATAATTCAATTTTTGTGCTATGAATAAAAGTCCTGCGTGTGTGTTTATGTGTGTGCATGTGGGAGAGATAGAGAGAAAAAAAAAAAAAGCGGGTGAGTGTGTACGTGCACATAAATGTGTGTGTTTAGTCTTTGAGGCCCCCAGCTGTAGATCAGAGGTTTAGTACAGTGCTGTCTGCTTCCATGGCTGGCTCACTCGCTACAGCTGTGGGAAGACACATGGTCACCCTCTCCCTCGGTGGAAAGAGCTTTACCACTGATCCGGTAGACGTTAAAATCCATTGTGTAAAACTACATTTTGTCTGTCTTTCTGTTTTAGGCCTGGTCTTTTTCAGTCTCCCTTTTTATTCTCTTTTACTTGCCATTACTTCACTCCCAGCTTTTCCTTTCTTCTACTCTTTTATTTCCCCCGTATGCATTTCTAAGAATATCCACTTTCTCTCCCACCTCGTCCTCATGTTGTTTTCATGGCCCACTTTCTATGCTGCCAGGAGTTTCTCATTCCCTTTTCCTTCTTCTGTCTCTCTCATTGGTGTGTGTGTGTGTGTGTGAGTGTGAGAAGGCCCTACAGAGAGTTAGGAGATCTTGCAAAGTTCAAGATCAATACTTGGCTGCTGATATTTGGGGTTAAGGTGGTGTTCATGTGGCTCTAGTTGTATTAACATAACTGGTAAACGCCATCCTATTATGTTTAAGTACATCTATTATATAACATATTTTCAATAGAAGCAAAATTTCTAAATTATACATGCAAAGTAGGGGGAGATACCCTTTTTTAAACATAAGACTTCATAGAGTCCTGATTGTCATTAGAGAACAGATTAAAATCTGAGTCTAATATCATTTTTTTGCTGCCATACATCTATAGTATCTGTGTCTTTCTGCCTGGACCAGCTGGAAGTGAAACACAGAAGCAAGAAAGGAGGGAGGATGGGAGAGATGGAGTTATCAATCACAGCCGGGGCGCCACAGGAGGGAGGTGACAGCCGGCCCATTGACAGGTTTGCCTTTGAAGGGCTCTCGTGTCACACTTGTGTGCATATGTGTGTGTGTGCGTATGTGTGTGTGTGCGCGTGCGCATGTATTGTATTGTGTTCGTCTCAGGTGGCGGGGGGCCGACACAAAGACCAGGCCATTAAAAGATAAGGGGGGACTGAAACCTAACCCTACCTCCGTCAATCATTCCCCCGACACACACGCACACACACACACATGCTCCTGCTCACAATGGAAAAACACAGGGTGACAGGCAGAGAGGGAGAAAAGACGTGGCATTGAGAAGGAGTGAGGAGAGGAGAATGCAGCAACAGTATAAGTGGATAAATGAAGGCTCAGCAGGCGTCGCCTAATCCAATCCTAATGTTGCCTTCTAATCTGACACATAATCTCACAAATTCAAACTGACTTATTTCTAATGTTTTATGAGCCATTTCAATGGAAAGTCCACTATGAAAGTTTATTTAGTGTTACACTGGCACTGAAATAGTAAGTGCTAAAGCAGCAGTTGTCCAGACAGCTACCATATCTGTCAGCTATAGTTTGCTGACAAAGCGTTGAATCCAAGAGACACACTGTCATGACTACTTCCTGCCACAGGAGGGCTCAGAGGACCTGTTCTCTTCATGGGGGGCTCCGCAAGTCTGCCTTACTTCTCTCTCTTTAATTATTTGGTCTGGTGGAAAAGGAGGATGGCAAGAGATTGATGACGTGAGGAGGAAATAGAAGGCAGAGGAAAGAGGCAGGTGAGGAAGAGCTGGGGAAGGAAGGAGGGAAGAAAAGAAAAAGAAAGAAAGAAAGAAAGACAGAAAGAAAGAAAGAAAGACAGAAAAAAGAAAGAAAAAGAAAGACAGAAAGAAAGAAAGAAAGAAAGAAAATGGAAGTTCTCTCCTGCTCCACTGGCAAAGTGAATTCAAACAGAAATGAAAAGGACGATGAACAGAACAAGACAGACAATGAAGCCAAAGGGAAAAAATAGAACACACACACACACACACACACACACACACACACACACACACACACACACACACACACACACACACACACACACACACACACACACAGGCAGGCAGTCGGAGACTGGAGTGGATTTCGGTCGCACATGAGCCGGGGAAGGAGGGGAAGGGAGGGAGGGAGGGAGGGAGGGAAATGGAGGTGGGTCTAGATGACATCATGTGTTGCTATAGCCCAGCTGAGGCCTGGCAGGAAGATTTTTAACAGGCAACATCTGCAGGAGCCGTCCCTGAGAAGAAGAAGAAGAAGAAGAAGGGGGGGGGGGGGGGGGAGAGAGAAAGACAGACAGCAAGAGAAGGCCAGCCAGAGGATAGAAGAAGACAGGAGAAAGTTTAACCCTTGCAAAGCTCTGCTGAATGAGGGAAGCGAGCCGCAGAGGGGGATGTGCATGTATTATTCTGTTCCTCAAACACTTTTACACACACAAACACACATTCTTAATCACAAATGCTCACAGCCATATTTATACTTGACTTTGTCAGGATGATGAGGAGGCTCTAGCTCCACCTAAGGTACCGCTGGTGCTGCTGACGTGCACCTGTTTCAAAATGCAACAACATATCAAAGCAACAAAGACACCACATGGGGGCCACGAGAAATGTGACTGTTCAGTTTTGGCTACTCTGTTTTCTCCAATGTGTTTCTGATGCAATAGCTTCCTGACAGTGAAGAAAACAAGGAGCAAGGTGAGAGGAAAAAAAAAACAACAAATAAAGAAAAATCTTGCAAACCCATTTCCTCACCATAACTGTCTCTATCGCCAGGAGAATGAAATACTGTAAACACAATTACTGCGGGTATATACTGTATTATCATGCATGACACAGCCCGACAGCGTATAACACATCCATCAAGTGTTACGCTGATGCTACGACACTCAACGGGTTAAATCTTATGCTGAACTATAAATCAATTCCGATGCCAGAGTCATTTACGGTGCGACCGCCAGAACACCTCGACTGGCGAGGCATAAATCCGGCTTAAGCCTTCTTTCCCCCCTCTGCTGTCTTATTATGGTGCGATGCAATGCGGCCCTGGGCAGGTTGACTTTTAAGCAGCTAGAGAAAGGTCACCATGGCCTGGCACTAATAATACACACGATGCGAAAGCCCTTCCACAAACTTACAGGGAGAGATTTACATACAGTCGCTATTACAAAAGAAGAGAGGGAAACACATTATGTAATCCTCAGTGAGCGCTTAATTCTTGTTGGTATTCTGCTTTTTTTTTTTTTTTTCCCTCCATGCTGTAGTAGCATGAGGGAGGTTAATTGAGGATGGATGAGGACAAAGGACAAACAACTAAACAAGAAAGTGCAGCCTTTTTCAAATGATGCCGAGTCGGCTAAATGGTTTGGCCCTACGCACCCCACCTGCGCTTGCTGCCGTGTACAGCTGCTTTGCTGACATCTCCGCTTTTGTTATTTAATTAAAATGGATGGAAACATATTGTTTTATAAAAAGGTCCCGTTACGGTGCGTGTATTTTGTTGATACAAGCTGCTATTAAATTAAGGAGAACTGAATCACGGTGAATTGAATTATGATAATGCCTTTACCCTTCGGTTTTACACACACAACCCTGAGTTCGTTTTACGACTACATAATCACTTAACCTTTTATATGGCTTAGCCTGTATTTTCACAGTTGGTCGTGTGTATAAGTGTGTATAAGTGTGTGTGTATGTGTGTGTCCCGAACACACATGGTTAACACACATACTGTTCATGCTAATTGGAGGGAGAGTGAGGAAGGGAATAAAAAAAAAAAAAAAAAAAAAGCCCTAATCCTTCCAAATGATTGGAGCCATGTTGTCAAGGGCAAGATCCGTCTGTTTGACACAGGAGCAGGGAGACATAGAAAGTGGGAGCGTGAAGAGAAAATGAGTGAAAGCGACTTAGAGAGCTGGGGATATAAAGAGAGAAAGGTGGAATGAGAGTACGGGGGGGGAAAAAACAAAATACACAGTATGAGAGGAATCAAAAGAATCATGCTGGGTGCCAACAGTGAATTGAAAGAGAGAGAGAGAGAGAGAGTAGAGGAAGAGCCGTGGAACAAAGACTTGTGAGTAAGTGAGGCTGAAGTTTGTCTTGGCAGGCAGTCACTCTCATTGAGATTCATTGTTGGTTTTGCTGGACAATTCCAGCCACTTTAAAAAACCTGAAGCACATGCCTGAGTCTGCATCAGCAGCAGCCGATTACTACAACAACAACAACAACAACAACAACACTAGCTAGAGGAATGGCGTTCACCAGAAAGGGAAAGGCAGGAGAGGTAATGGAGAAGAAGAAGACAAGAAAAGAAGGAAAAGGGAACAAGAAAGATGAAGAACGAGATGTTTCTTTTGATCAGCTAATGTGATCATAAAAACAGTAGCCTCCTAACTAAAGCAATCTCTAGCCCTTCTCCTCCTTCTCTTTCACTTCGTGAGGTTCCTTGAAACCTGCTAAGTGCCATGGAGAGGGAGGCAGGCTTTCACAGCCCCTAGCCAGCACTACTAAATATAGATGCAGTTGCGGCAGGCCAAAACACAATCATTACTCTACCAGACACAATGGATGGAGAAGAGAAGAGAGGAGAGAGGAGAGAAAAGGAGAGGAAATAAGGAGATGGGAAATGCAAAAAAACTCAAAGGGAGACAATTGAGAATGCAAGGGAGAAGGGGAAACCGGCAATAAAAACAAAGTACAGGAGGGAGACAAGTAAGGCGCAGGAGTAGTTAGGAGAAATCACTAAGAGGAAGATAAAAAGAGGATGTGGCAAATGGGTAAATGCAGAAAAGAGTCAAGAGAGAGGGGGATTTCAAATGGGTTTAACAGCCAAACAAGCATGCTGCACCTTGAGCCTCTTCATACAGAATATTCCAGAGTATCTCCAATTGCACTACAGCTAATGCAAACCATTTACCTGCCATAGAAATTACTCTGTAGGAGAATACTTCACATTTTCCAAGCTCTCCTCTTCACCAGGGGGGAAGCTTTCATCCTCTCCCTCTGTCCTTTCCATGTGATATTTAGCATATACAGCCCTGTCATCTTTTCTAAAGTCCACTGTGTTGTAATAGCTGGACGCTCTTGGCCATACCTGCTTGCGAAGCTCCTCGGCAGCTCTCCTCGGCGGCAGCCCGTTGGCTGAGCCTCGACCGCTGGCCATGGCCTGCTGCACCCTAGCGTGCTCCCGTGCCTCTGCCCGCTCGCTGCGCTCCCTCAGGAGGGGCGGAGGTGGAGGCGGAGGAGGTGGCAGTGGCGGGGCAGGCGCGTCCCTGCCGTGAGTCCCAGCCTTGGGCCTCGGACTCTCCCTTGTCCCTGCTTTACCGTGGCTGTTGAACACTGGAGGGGGGAGAAGAGAGAAACAGGAGTGTTTTTGATTCTAAATTAATGAGATAGCATATCAAATACATTTTCAAGCCCCACAGTGCAAGGAGATTTGAAATATACCCCAATGAATTTAGTAAAAGTGTTTTTAAAGTACATTGATGTGGAAATTTGACTAGATTTTTTTTCCCCAAGTGAGTTTTTTTTTATTAACAAAACTCAATGAGGCAGCGATATTACACTATTTTTTTCAACTGTGATAATTGTTGATGATAATGACAAGCTAACTGGTTTTAGTTGTTAGCATGAATCAGGCATGTCTTCAACATGAAGATCATAAAAAGGTCTTCCTCTTAGTGTTAGGGCAGCAACAGGACAGGACATTCACTCTTGAGACTTAGGAATGTACTGAGTCATTTATGTACATATTTTACATATGTTAAATAAGTTCTTAAACCTACTATATATTCTCGACTTGCATAAAAAAATTTAGCTATGCTATTTAGCTATGCTAAAAAAACAAGACACTGTGGAAAGTTCCTATCAGGTATCAAGGCTCAAACACCATTTACAGGACATATACTA
The DNA here is from genome assembly GCF_963924715.1 of Thunnus thynnus. NCBI lineage: Eukaryota > Metazoa > Chordata > Actinopteri > Scombriformes > Scombridae > Thunnus > Thunnus thynnus. Next base: position 15,937,320 of record NC_089531.1, on the reverse strand, counting down.
TGCTATTTCAGGCTACCGACTACCTATGCCAATGCCAATATGTGTACTCTCAATACCCCCCCTGTAGTGCAGAATGGCTTATAAACCCCTGGCACCAAACCTCAACGACCAAGTGGAAAAGCCCACGCAAACATTGGAATGACAGGCTTTTGGCTAACATATAGCCCCCAATCAGTAAAATATGCATGATTTAAGGGCCGCATGAAAACGTCTTTATGCTACATCTCAATGAACCTGTTCAAAATGGACGCGGACTACATCAACCCCCAGGGATGATGCTAAGCAAGTCGAACAGGAGCGGCGCAATTAACATACACGTTCAATAGCTCTCTCTTCAACTTTTATGGGGCAATTTAACGTTTCACAGAGCCTTAATATCAACAGGATGTATGGAAAGAATGACAGGAGGCGCAAACTACGGGTGCAAACACACGGAGCATTTACGGTACATGTAGAGTGAAAAGCAAGGCACATGTTGTTAGACGATCTGTATGTACAGTTTTGAACATTAGTGCATGTTTCTGTCTGCAGAAATGTGTATGCGTGTGTTATACAGTATGTGTGTATCCACTCATAACCACAAGTGAGCGTCTGCTGGTCTCTTGGGCCCCTAGCTCAGTGAAAAATGAGGGAAATCTTGACATTTTGAGAAGTGAGCTAAGCAAGAAACGGAGCCCAATAAAAGCTGTTTAATTTAGCTATGTCAACATGGCACACGGCCGAGAGAGAGGGAGAGAGAGAGAGAGAAGTAGAGACGGAGCGCTGATGAATAGTCTACAATGTAGGGCCTTTCCTGTCTCTCTTTACCTCCCAGAATAAAATGTTTCTCTCTCCTTTGCTAATTCTATTTCTCCTTCTGTTTCCCCCACCGCCCTCCCCCCTCCCCTCCTCCTCCCTAAGAGCCCATATAACCCTGCTCCTGCTGGAGAGTGGCCCACACTGCATATTAAAGTGTCACGTTTGACACCAATCTTAATACCGCAAAATGTACTGAGGTGTGTGTGTGTGTGTGTGTGTGTGCCTGATATCCAACACACAGCATCAACACATCTCAACACTGGAGCAATGACCCAGTCTTGACTGTGCGTGCGGACATCTACGTATGTACACAATCGCCCGTTTCGTTGTCCTTAACCCCCCTCATCTCTATTGTCCCCTACAAAGTATATCTGCCTATTTCCCCTTTATCTATTTATTTAGCATATCACAGTGAAGGCGCCAAGCTGCTTTGCAAACAGTGTTGGTATATGAGATAAGACAGGAGACTAAGCTGTCCTCATGCACACAACAAGCCTGGATTTGTTCAAACAGGTTTCACTATCCTACTGTTCGTCCTCCTTATATCACAGTTTATGTTTCAGGCTGTAGCTACAGATGTAAGAATGAGAGAAAACTATCTGTGTGTGTGTTGGGGGTAGGTACAGCCGGTGAAGTATACACAAAAGGCAGTGCACAGTTCTCCCAGAGTTCAATGCGAGCAAATCTATGGACCTCTCTCTCTCTCCCTCTCTCTTCTCTCTTAATCCCACCAGTCTCTCTGCTGTCTCTCGCCTCCTCCACATTCCACTTGAGAGGATGACAGAGGAAAGAGCTGAGCAAAGCATTCACCTTTTGAACCTTTCTGGCGGCAATTCTACAGACTAAAAAGGGAGGGAGAGGGAGAGAGAGAGTCAGGGAGGGTGGAGAGGAGGAACTCCGGCCCTTGTTTGACGGGGAAACGCCTGGCCGGAAGGATTGTATGTCTCCGAAGTCTGCCAGGGAGGGAGGGCCTTCAGGTTAAAACTGTTCTCTCTACTGCTCTGTCAAAAAGTAGATTCAATACTACACAATGGATACAAACAAACACATGATGTGTTATTGTAAAGAAAAATAGTACAGGAAAGAAATATTTTGGAGTATATGTTTTATCTTATACACTGCAAAAAAAACAAATAAAAAAAAACTCATAAAGTAATTTTTATTCATCACTGAGCCCTGAAACTCGCTTTCCTAGTGGAAAAAATTGCCTCTGCAGTAATAATAAACAAATGATTTGTTTCCAGAATTTTTTTTATAAATCAAGTGTGTAATTCTTCTAATTAAGTGTAATTCTTCTCAGAGAAAAATGACTTCATAAGATGGAGACTTCTGCAGTGTTACGTGTTTTTTTATGCATCATTGTGTGTCAGTCCTTGCTCACAGGCTCGATTGCATCCTTACAATTTCCTAAATGGTGTGCACAAGTGTGTGTATGTGCATTCATCCGAATGTCTATGTGCCCCAAGGGTTGTACTGTACATTGCGTTGTATGCGTGTGTGTGTGCGTGTGTGTGTGTGTGTCGAGGGCCTAGGCCAGCTGTTGCAGTGCGTGCATAAACACCTTGTTAGGGCTTAGCAAGTTAAGTGTTAATTGGGGTGGAAAAAGCCGATGCGCTGCTCTGCTATCCCTTGTGACTTACCCCGTCTCTGCAGTGGAAAAAAAAAGAGGGCAAACTTAGGAAATTGCTCTCGTGCATGTGCACACTCACTCAAAGACATGCACTAGACTCATTCTGTGCTTCTGTTTGGCCCGAGTTTTTCTCTCTCTCTCTCTCTCTGCTGCATCCCTCCATCTTTCACTCTCTGTGTATGAATCTTTTTTCCGAACCGGATTTTTCCACTCCTCTCTAGTTATTCCCCCGGTGCATCATCATTCATTCGCCTCCTTCTTCTTTTCCTCTCACCTGCCTATCCATCACTATCTCTTCCTCAGTTTCCCCCTCTATTCCTCCTCCTCCTCTCTCGCTTTCATCCCCTACACACAGCACTCCTGCACCTCTTTTCTCTAACATTTCTTTCTTCCATCCTTCTCATCCCTCATTCAAGGCAAGATATCTGTGGCCCTGTAGACCAATTGAAGACAGTCCCCTCTTTCCCTCCTGCAAAGCCACAAAACTGTGCCTATTCATGAGTGACTGCATTTCCCATCAAACCCTGAGAATTTGTTGAGAAGAAGATAACTTAACACTCTACATGGGGGGGGAAAGTGAGAGTACAATGTGTGAAGACAGGAGAAAATGTGTTGGTAATAAAAAAAAAAAAAAAAAAAAAAAGGGCCTGCTTTGTTCTGAGCTCCAGTCTCGTCCTTACCGTGCCCATTGAGTGGCTGCCTGGCGGGGAGCTTGCCCTTGCGGGGTGTCGAGTGGCAGGAGGAGGAGGCTGAGGCTTGGCTGCTGCTCGCCCCACCGTGGGAGTGAGTACCACCTCCGTTCCTCACCTCCTCCTCCTCCTCCTCCTCGTCCTCCTCTAGGTCCTCCTCCTCCTGGGAGCTTCCAAAGTAGGCCATGTTGCTGGGCAGGGCCGATGAACCTGAGTGCAGAGAGGTGGAGGAAAGGAAGAGAAAGGGACAGAGGGAGGAAGATGAATAATAAAGAGGCAGGAGGGGGGGGGGGGGGGGGTAGGGAGGAAGGAGAGAAAGGAAAAGAAAAGAGAAAAATGACTATTTGAAATAAGAAAAAGGCACTGAAAAACACAACTGTACACAACACAAAAGTCTGTCACCAAGATGTTCCCCTATTTAAACAGAATACACCTTATTTTTGAGACCACCAGCCGTCCGCATATGGAAAAAATATTTCCTCTTTTCTTATTCTAATCTCAGACCTTACACATGAATCAACATAAATATGTAAGCGGTGAAATATTAATGTAAAAATAGAAGTTGCTCAAGGGTTTGTGAATAATGGTGATTGTGCTGCTGTTTTTCATCTGTTATTATCCCAGTTGGTGGCCTATTGATGCTTTGTAAACTGCTCTGCACATAAGCGGCTCCATTGTTACATTCACTCACACACTAAAACGCACAAACATGACATGCACGGCGCAGTGTGAAAAAAAAACTGATTTACAATAGGATGACTGTTCTTTTTTTTAACAGCATTTGCACTTCGAATCAAGCTAAACCTCTATCGTGTTTTGAACCACTTCGTAAATCTCACGTTTAATAAGCTGCGTCTATGGAGTTATCATTTATAAACTGAGCTAAAATGACTGCCTTTTGTTTCTGGTGTTTTATATTTCAATATTTTGTAAATGCCTATGCAATATAACATCCCGTCTTCCCACAGAGACTCCCCTATGTTGACATTTTTACTGAGACATACAGTATATACTGTACATGTGCTCAAATATGTAACTCTGTAAAAGAGTTACTTAAAAACTAGGGAGTATCTCTCTCGCGTTGGTGAGCTAATCCCAAATCTGCCTCTTTCACTTCCAAACAGGATTACTGTCAATCTCTCCCCCTAGTGGAGAAGAAAACTGACATCCTCTCTCTCTTTCCTTTTTCTGCCTCATTCAATCGTTTTCATTGTCATCTCTGAGAAATCTAGCTCAATATATGCTGGGAGGTGGTAAATGGTGTTTGGCAGTTGATGGCCTATAATGTTACCTCAGTTAGCTGAAGGTAGACACACACACACTCATTCTCATAAAAAGGTCATAAAGCCCAAAGCTATGTTATTAAACCTCATAATGTTGCCCTCGTAAATCAGTGTGCAAACAGTTGGTTCGGCCATACAGATGCAGGAATAAAAAATGAGGCTCGCGGAGTACAATATCACCCCATTGTGTGTTTCAAGAAACATAAAAATCAGTGGGTTTGTGGTTCAAGGTGTACAGTGGACTCATGCCAAGGAGCAGCTTTTGCAGGGCTGGTATGAAGAGCACTTCTGCAACCATTATTCCTCCCTACTATATATACACAATCTATTTGTTATTTCTGGCCGTGTACTGCTGAGAGATAAATGAAAGAAATGCAGCCTGTGCGTGTGTGTGTGTGTGTGTGTGTGTGTGTGTGTGTGACCTTGAAAGCATAGAAAAGGTGGGCACTTAGTAAAGTAATCCTAAATGTGTACAACTAGGCTTGGTGAACTCATGCATGTATGCTTGTGATTGTGGATTTATAGTTAACACCAATGTGTGGTTATGCAACAGCCTCATAGATCTGATTAAATCTGGCTGTTTATGAGCAGGAAACAGTGGATTTTATGAAGTTGTGAGTCCTTTATGACTTAATCGATTGCATGGCATGAGTGACTACTGTGGTTTTTATTACTCTTTAAGGGGCCACTGTGTTTAAAAGGGCATTAATGGGCAGCAATGCATGATTATATGTCAATTAAAATATTGTTAAGCCTCTGAAAAAAAAAAAATGCCTGAATTCAACAGGCCTGCATTAAGCTTTACAGAGTGGTTAAAATTACACAGTGTGAAAGTTAGCAAAGCCAATTATTTAATTAGCATACTTGTTTTGGAGGGTGAAGAATACTTATCTTAGATTTTACACATTTGATATGTTATTAAGTGACCTAATTAAAATATAGAGATAACACAAGTGTGAGGGCACCAAAATACACAAGTACACAAGGGCTATGTGTTATACATATTAGAACAAGACAAGACAAGACTGCCTCAGTGTGGTAGAGGTCTCTAGTTGGACAGTAGCTCAAAGATAAACAAGAATGTGCTCATTCATCAGCTCATCAATGCGAATTATTGTTTAGCAACCAGCTTTGTGTAATCAATATCTGTGCAATGTGACACATAGATACACATTGTACACATTTGCAGCATCAGTGGACAATAGAGCTCATTTGTGTATAGGAGGATACACTCTACACTTAAATGACACCCTGACAAAGCCTGGGCTTTCCAAATGACAAAGGAGAACACGTGCATGACTTAACTGGTGCTGACCAGTACCACAGAGACAAGACTACTGAGGTATTCCTCGTGTAATAGCCTACACGGTGCAGAATAACACTGCTCTAATCATACTAGTTCAGTTTGGCTGCTCACTGTCAAAAAAGTATCAAAAGATTGACAATTTCCTTAATTCAAGACTCCTTAAGGCAACTGAAGCATGAAAGCCAAAAAAAAAAATCCCTACCAAGAAAACAACTTCTGAAATGACATTGATTTGATAGAAACACTTCATCTTTTGAACGTAGATTCATTTTTTATTTTAAGTGCACTAACTTTTATTGCCCAGTTGGGGCTCCAGTGTTACCGCATGTCATCACATTTTTTTGAAAGCCTAGTTTAAATATCACACTCATATTAAATCTTTTCCAAACACTAAAAAAAAAACTAGATCCTGGTAATAATAAATCTTGTTTTGCCTTGGAACACACTTTTAACACCGCAGCTCTGCCAGTTTCTTATTATCTCCTCAGAGAGCTGAAAAAGGGAAAAAAATCTGTAGTGGCAGCAGATTCTCTAAACAGATAACATTGTAGTTTTACCTGCTCTTTAACTCCTGAAGGAGATCTGTAGGGCAAAAAGTAACTGCTCAACAACAGTGAAGTGTGGTTTTTACATAATCCACGCATGGTAAGGCCTGTTTCTCTGCAGGCAGAGACAGATTTTTCACACTGCACCTGGTTGAAAGAAGCTCTGATATTGTTATGTTGTGGTTTCTTGCTTTATAGCATCTGAAGAAGGATGTAGACAGTTGGAACATTTGCAGCAGCGCCACTTTGTAACGGAATACAATTTTCTGGCTTTTAACCAGTGGATCGGGCCTCAAGGTTTGGGTGAGTGCACATGCATGGGCAGCACAAACTAACAGATTAAAAAAAAAAGCCTCACACGCACACGCGCACATGCACGTATTCACCTAAATACAAACACGCAGCACAGACACCTCGTTTATCTTGGCGACAGAGCAAACGCTCCTCTCTTAGACCAAACAAACAGAACGAGGCGGCGCACACACTGGCCCAATCAGCTTCTAATGACTCGCTTCATTAGTTAAATGGCTGTAATTTACTGCCCTGAACAGGGGTCAGCAGGCCAATGGCAAACAGACCACGGGGGCACCGGGGGGCAGATATGGAGGGAGGAGTGTGTGTTTGTTTGTTTGGGGGGGTGTAGGGTAGCGGAGACGAAGGCGTGAAAATGTTCAAAAACAGTGGAGGAAGCGTGCGCGTGTGTGTATGTGACCTTTTACAGTACTTCTATCTTTCTGGAAAACAGGTTGAGAGGGTTGGAAAGTCCTGTTAAGACAATTGTTGATTATGGATTTAAAACTAAAGAGAGGACGACAGATACGACTGACTGTGAAAGTGAGAGAAAAAAATACTGAAAAAATATTTTTTAAGCTGCAGAAAGAAGCTGAATAGTAGAAGACGAGAACCAGACGACAGACAGACACTGATTTCAAAACGGCACAGCTGTATCATCTAATATCAGATATTCATATAGAGCCCCAAAATAAGCCTGTCAAGGGGTTTGGAGAGAGGGTGAGAGGAAAGAAAAGATAGAATACACAAAGAAAGACACACAAAGCCAGACAGCCTTCTGACCACTGGCATCTTGACTACAGGAGTGGCAGCAATACTTCTGGGGCCGATACCAGAGATTTACAGCCCCCCCTCCATCTCTGGCACAGATACCCCGAATCCATCAGCTCCTAGAAAACGCACACATGAATACACATATACACAGTGGAAAAAACACAACCCAGACCTTCTCCAAGATCTCCAACAGGGCTTGAGCCCAATCCCCCAATTACACCAGCTTTTCATCCACCTCATTCCAACCGCAGACAAATCATAATTAGGTCTGAAAGAGTCTATTAGGATTGTCATTTTTAACGGGGCTCTGGGGTAAGGGGAGGGGAGGGTGGGGGGGGGGGGCATAATTACAAACCCTCCATTCTCTGGCTACCCTTCTTTTGTCCCCTTAACTGGAACTGAAACAATGAGGACAATTTAAATAGTCAATCAGGAGGGTTTAGCTGCCATGGGGACATGTGGACGTGCAGACTTAGAACAAAGTGCCGCATGTGCACACAGGAAGTATAACTGCTGTTTTTAAGGGAAGCTCAAAGAGGGAGAAAAATGTACGTCGTCTGGCAAGGAGAGGAAAAGTTATCTGCTACAGCTGAGCTCTGCCAAAACTTCATCAGTCACTGATGGAGAAAAAGAGAGAGAGAGAGAGAGACTGAGAGAGGATTAGGGATTACTTCTCCAATTGACATTCCTTGATGTCAGCAAAACCATTAACCCCACAAACAGCGGCTCCGCTCTTGGAGGAGAATGCAGAATGGGTCGGTGTTGCACCAACAACTTCTGCGCGGCGTCGTGAGTGACAAGAAACTCTACACAAACCGTTTCCAGGCTTTAATCAAATAGCAATCACAATGAGAGAGAAAAGTACCTTATCCCTAAGGGAAATTCAGCTGTCACAGCAGCGATGCACTTGAGAGACGCACCAGTAGCTGTCGGACTTGAGATCCTATTCCCAGGAGTGGAAATGCGCCTTCAGTTAAGCGAGATTCTCAGACAATAAAAATACCATCACACAAAATCAATTCTAACATCTATCTGGCTATAAAAGATAGAGGTCTCAACACTATTTCCATGATTGGCAGTCTTTTCTTCAAAGCCAGATGTGAAAAAAAAAAAATCTCTTGTGTAATCACATACTGGGAATCAGAGGTCTTTGGTTCACTAGGTCAGAGCTGGGAGGTTATGTAAGCAGAGCGGAGAAGTTGGCCTCGCTGAACTTGAGAGAGAGAGAGAGAGAGACAGAGAGACAGAGAGAGAGAGGGAGGCACAACACTGGGGCTGGCAGGCATGCAAGAGGGCCCAGGGGGCAAAGAGGTAAACACAGCAGTGGTGCACATATACACTGGCATACTGGCACACAGAAACACACATACACACACACAAAAAATAACACTCCTAGAAATGAGTCTTACATAACATGCAAAGAGTGTGTGTGTGTGTGACAGTTATTCATTTACTCCCTAATCTATTCTTATCTCATCTATGTCATTGTGGATACTATGTGTGTGTGTGTGTGTGTGTGTGAGTGTATTTGTGCGTCACTGAGAACAAACTTAAGTAAATAACTTTTTTTCCCCAATGCATAAAAAAATTACTGGATGACAAATATTCCTGATATTCTTTCTTGAATATTTTTAAGATGAATGCTTGCTCAAAAATGTTAAGTAAAGGTCAGAAAGCAACTAGGGTAATGCCGTACATTCTTAGATATTAAATCTTACATTCATGACGGGAACCATTCCTGACAGACATCTCAAATTCAGGTATCTCAATTTGAAATTAAATGAGTCCATAATACTGCTTCATTCTCCTCTACTCAGTGCTGCCCCCAGCCTGCCAGCAGCACCAGTGCAGCCTCTAGGTTACCAGAGGCAGACAGGGCCAGAGGCAGACTGTCTGGCTACCACCCAAATGGCTTTCTCCATGGATATAAACAGCCCAACTACAGGCCTGGACCACACATAAACACCATTCTGAGAACACAGGCAAGGACTGAACACTCCAGCTTGTGTGCGAGGGTGTGTGTGTGTGTGTGTGCGCGAGGGTGTGTGTGTGTGTGTGTGTATATGTGATCGCAGGAGAAAAGAGATGAGAGAAGAAGTGAGGCAAATCCAGTGTATAGGCTCTAGACAGTGTGGGTGGTGAGCATACATGGTGTGCATCCTTCTATACAGTAGACAGAAATCTTGTTTTTCACTTTTCTGTCCAGTTACTCCCACGTTGCATCAGAATAATCAGGCACCCCTGCTCCCATCCTGGATGGAGGGGGGCGGGGGGGGGGAGCGTAAAAATAACTTTTCCTTGGATTCAGCAACAACCGCCCCACCACCAACCGATTCATTACCGTGGAAAAAAAAAAAAAAAATCCCAAAAGAATGTGATAAAGAATGTTGTCACTAAGAAAGTCAGATTTGGATGATAAGGTACACAAACACGCAGAGTGATGGAAAAGTTAGTCGTGATTTCACAATACACAGTGACACAAGAGTCCTGCTTTCCCAACGTTGCTTTCTATTTTTTTTTTGTTGCTCACTTTTATCGTTTCAAATCCTTCATGTTTTAACTCCTTTTATGTCGCTGTCAGAGTGAGTGATGGATAGAAGCCTTTGGGGTGGATGCGTAATGTTTACCAGATAAGATAAGCAAACAGTGCAGCGGGTGTGTGGGGGTGTAGGGAGTGTGTGTTTACACACTATGAACGTTTGACCCGGGACGAATCCCAGAAATCACCACTGATGGGGTTTCGCTAACTGGCCTGTAATAACTTCAAAAACAGGGCCTAAACAAATCAAAATCTAATTTAAAAGAAGGGAAATGAGGGAGATAATGGATTTGAGATTTCCATAATGCAGCTAGAGATCCTGTCAGAGGCATTTTGGGAGCAGACATGAAGGAGCCTAATGTGGGTGGTGGTCAGATCACCAGACAGACGTGTATCAGAATCTTAAAGGGGATTGGGGGTTTCAGATGATATCAAAGACTCGAGTCCCTTTGAAAAGATTAACCAGGCTAACATGGATGTCCTCATAGGCTGTGTCTCGTCATATACCCTGGATGTTGTGCAGCCACGCACACACACGCGCACACACAGACGACGAATGGAGGACACAGGGAGGAGATAAGCAGGACAGGCAACATCAGTGGTGAGCATGGATTTGCACTCATGCTTGAACACGCGCACACACACACGGACACACACACAAACGCACACTGCTGCACACACACACACCTCAAGGGCTCTGCTGACATTCTCCCATGTCCCTCTCCTGGTAAGGGTCCATGCATGTGGGTCATATGAGAGGCCAAGGGGAAAAACAGTGCAGAAGAAGCCCCGTACAGGAAAATGTCATCCTCACAGCATGGACGGTAGAGACACACACACACACACACACACACACACACACACACACACACACACAGAACTAGGTCTATAAATACAGCAGTAAAGCAGGGAGCGGCGGAGTGGAAAAAGCCCAGTGGAAAACCATTCAATCGCTAGCTTAGCAGCCTAGCTCTAAAATTACCATTAGCAGTGCAGTAGAGTACAGCAGACGTTCCACGCATGCACGCTAGAAATCAGCTTGCAAAGCACCATTCCTAACCTTAATTATAAAGAGAGAGAACAGCAAAACTGAGTCAGGACCAGCCACCTATACCTCATTAGTCTGCTGCTCCACATGTAAGGGTGGGGTTAGTTTAGCACACAGAGCTCAGAATAATCTCAACTTCAAAGTATATGGGACATTATATCATTAGCCTATGTAACATCCTGGCCTATATATGCAAATCAAAGCTCCTCTCACCGAAGGCTTCGCTCACTTTTAGCAACCTCCAATTATGGCTTCTACAATGAGCCCTGTAAGGTTAAAATGACATTCCATAATGGGAGTATTCTCGTCAGAATAGCGACGTATAGCCATCACGTCCCCAACAGGCTTGAATCTAAAATTTGCCTTTCCTGGTTCTTTAGCCTACTTTGTAATGTGGGCAGAGGTTAATAATGATAACAGTAAATTAATCTGAAGTCAGGAGTATTGTCTTCCAAATGAGTTCATTCTGGTTTGCGAGGACATGTTTAAGAAGAAGGTGAGTGGGATATGCAACAAAAGGATAAAATTAAGATAGCAAAGAGAAGTCACAGCCAAGGTTGAAAAGGAGAAAATTGTTCTAAACTTTGTATTATTCGTCATGCCGTGAATCTGTTAACCCCCTTTCTTTCATATTGCAGGATGATTTAAGACAGACATGAATGGAAAGTAAGGCTTTTGATTTACTGAGGTGCGTTGAGGTCAGTGTACTTCCTTAAATCTCATGTCGGTGTATATCACCAGCAGTCTACCTGCATAAGACGTTAGGAGATTATTAACACCAGACGTGGGTAAAATCATAGACCGCATATATAAAAATAGACGTAGCGAGGTGTGACATTTTGCTTTTTGCATTTCTGCTTTTGGTAGGCACCATCTTTCTTGTTTGGAGTCACGCCCGGCTACCTCAGACCAAACACTAGCTCCACTTGGTCTAACATTAACTACTGTAGCTAAATTGTGCAGGTATTGTAATCAAGTAACATTGAACTTATTGAAATATTGTGACTATAGTCTGACTCAGTGTGCGCCCTGGAGACAGGGAGAGCAGCATGTGAGCCAACTGTCAATCAACAGCAGACATCAAAGCCTACAATAAGTCTTCAAATCTTATTAAATGAGCAATATCTTCCAAAATGACCACCAGCATGCTTTATTAGTCTGAATTTAGTGATTGACACCATAATGACTCATTGAAAAAAAATTACTGACTTAGCATTTCTAGAAAGCAATTGACGCTTTTTGAACGGGAGTCATTTGGAGCGACGGATTGTTTGGAGTCAACATTTAGCAGCCATCTGTGGCGTTTCTCTTTAAGGTACTTCTGTACTGGCTTCACCCTCAAGTCGTGGGAGTTGCTGCTTGGGTAAAATCTGCCATGGGAGCAACTAAGAGCAAACAATGAAAATGGGTTATCAAAACATTTTTGTTCTATTTCAAGTGCAAAAAATGTAACTCTGAATATTACCGTACCATTTCTTCATAGTTAAAAAGGCACTTTTGCTGTTGTTATTATGAACGTTACATAAAGTTAGATTTTTATACACACTAGAGTTTTTAAATTACAGGTGCAGGTTTTGAAGGGGATTGATGAAACTTTTTAAGTCTTCAAACTTTCCAAGCAAAGAAAGTAAACTGTACATCTGTTGCAGAAGTTAAACTTCTCCTTCGTCCTGGCAGTGGACTATCCTGCTCTGTGTGCTGGCCAACAGAGCATAGATCATAACATGAGTCCTTCATTAAGTCTAGAGGAAAAGAAGACAGGACTTGTTCAGTTACTGTGTGTGTCGGAGGGGGGGTCACACAGTAGTCGGGGTATGGGTGGGGGGCAGTCTTACTTAATTTGAGTTAGTGGGGCACTTGCGCTGTGTGTGATAGTGTCTTAGTGTCTGCATTTAACCCAAATACCTTTCCCTGTTAAGTCACTCCCAATAAATAATTCTAGTGTGTGATACAAGAGAGCACACACACAGAACTATGCTGCTAATTACTCTGCCTTGGCTTTTACAGTTCATTTGACATTGAAGGTGCTACATAGTGTCAATGAACCTGTGTAGTGTTTGTAGAGCAGGGTGTGTGACTGTGCAAGGACTATGCACGAAACAGCTGCTGCGGTAGAGGGTGATAGGCAGGGTGTTAAAGAGACAGATAGTTGTTGAAAGGTAGGAGGGGGGAGATGTGTAAGCTGATGAAATGCAGGATAATCTTAGCCTTGGGCAAGTACACTGTTATTTGTAGTATGTGTGTGTGGTTTGTGTGTGTGTATGAGTGGGTGGAAGGTGATCAAAACCTGACATCACAAAACTTAATGTACTCTTGAGCTGCTTATGTGTTTGTATTTGTGTGCACGTGTGAGCGTCTGTAATGAGGAGCAGAGCTAAGAGTTAGCTTACGGTTCAGGTTTCCCTTTAGAGCCAATTCATCTCAGTTTAATCAAACACCAGCAACAAGCTGCATGACTGTATGACAGGTACTGACAATGCACACATCTGCCAAATCCTGATATTTGGCAGATGTGTGTGTTCATAAGCTTGCTACTACAAGTTTACATATTGCAGACCTCTCTGAAGACAGCCAAGCGGCAGCAAATCTTGTCTAGTCTCAGCTGTAAGATGCAGTCTGGCCTGTGTCCTGAACCCATTTAAAAAACTATGTAGCATTAAAACAGCGTATCTGCGGATATTTTGCTCAACCACATCTCTGCAGGTATACCGCTGCTTGTAGTTGCGCATGTAATTAATTCTCCATCTGTTCCCTTTGGCTGCGCCTTACCTCTGAGGCAGAGGAAGGTGAGGAAGTCCTCTGTCTTGGGCTTGCGTCTGGACAGGTCCTGAATGGAGGAGGACAGGGATGAGGAGGAGAGTGACGAGAGGGAGGAGGGCACGGTGGCCTGGCCGGTGTTCAGGCTGCTTGGTTCAGCCACCTTGACGGGTGTAGTGCTGGGTGAGTTAGGCTGCGACTGGGCAAACTTCCTCTGGGCCTGGAGCCGCGGTCTGAGGGGGGAGAAGAGAACAAGGAAGGAATCAATAATGTGTGTGTAAACCTTAATTACAGTTGGGCATATCAGCGGCAGGTGACCGTGGCAGCTGCCACAACGGCTCGAGATAATAGGTGGGTTAATAAAGGTGAACAAAGTTTGAAGGATAGGTTCGCTTGTAAATAACCACTACAAGACTTGATTTCTGATTTAAGATGCATTTTAAAGAGCTTGCACAACTCACTTTCTCTCTCTCTCTCTCTCTCACACATACACACACACACGTACATATGCACGCACACTTTGGCCCTGTGTCAAGTATCTCAATGCAGAGTGGATTTCTGATTGATCATCTTTGTGTGTATGTGTGTGTGTGTGTGCGTAATCCCATCACACTGGGATGTGCATACACGCACACACACAACTACAAAAACTACAGCTACAGCTTCAGAAACACACATGTAGTCGCTCCTGTTTTATTCTTGTTGAGCTCTAGTGAAAGCTAATGTAGTCATCAGTAAGGCAGAACCAAAGCTGTCAGTGGCATATTAAAACCAAATATACAGTAACAGAATACAAAAACACACACACACACACACTGCCAGAGCACTTAAAATTCTTTCTCTTTTTATCTTCCCTTCTCTTAATTTCTTCTCTTTTACTACTGTGTCCTTCTCATTTTCCACCATTTCATCCTCCTATTTCTCTCAATCTCTCTGTCTACAATGTGCCCGCTTTCCTCTGTGGCGTACGATGCCTTTGAGATGTCTCTTATTTTTCTCTCGGCTTGTCTCTTTTCTCTCTTTATTTCTCAGTGTGTGTCAGTGGAGGCGAGGGACGGAGGAGAATATTAAAGAAGTGGATGTCTGAGGGAAAGCGACTCGTCACACACCGCCTCCACACACACACACGTACATACACACCTGGGTGTGGACACTCGCTCTCACACACATTAAACATGCATGCACATACACATACTATGAAAGTCCCAGACTGTCAGGGGCCACATGAACCAGCAAGTGGCCTCAATCGATTAGTGCTGCTGTGTGTGTGTGTGTGTGTGTGTGTGTATGTGAGAACATGAGCTATGCTATAAATGTTGAGGAGTAGTGATAGAAGCAATGTGATATCCTGGTATTATTTGTCAATTTGCTGCGCACCGGATTGAAGTAAGAGAAGATAGGATCGTGTCTGGAGAACACCCACAATGCATTTGGCGCAGCCACTGAAAGGTGCAGAGCTCCGATTACACTTCAATCAGGGAACATCGCGGTGTCACAACGTGTCAGTTTCCTGCGGTTACATGGGTGTAAGCTCAATATGTGAGAAATTGAGAGATGATTGCGCACACATTGCCAGAACGCTAAGGTGTGAGAAAACTGAACAAACAACTGTTTGCACACACCCAGATTGTTTACAATCAAACACTCCATAAACAAAAGCCTATGACTGTGATCAGCTTGGTATTTTATAAGCTGGGATTCAATAGTGATCTGCATTTACTCTAATCTGATTGGCTTTGGCTTTTGATTTTGTGCATACTAATACAAAATTGACAAAACTTCCACCATAGTCATCATTTATGGTATTTTCTGTCTGCACGCACAAAAACCAAATGTTGCAGTGAAGCAAACCGATAAACTGAGAAACCGAGCCGTTCTGCTGTCATACAGGAAAAAAAGAGGAAGGAACATAAAAAAGAATGGACAAGACAAAGACAGGGTGGAAATGATGAAGGAAAAAGACTGGAAAGAAATGAGATCAGAACAAGACTGAGGACTGTGAATGAAACTGTGAAAAATCAAACTTTAAAAGGACAGTGATAGAAGATAAGTGTGATAAACAGATGAGAAAAGTGTGAGAAGTAAGGCATAAATCCTTTTTTTTTTTTTTTTCCCTCTCTTCACACTTCCACATTGCATCCGCTAGGCTGGCCTTTTGTTATTGCCTGACTGGAGAAAAACTCAGCATGTGCACAAAGAAATGCACAAACACATATTTATACCCTTGCCTACCCAACTTCACGTTTTTTTCCTCATGAAACATTTACCTTTGCAGCCTGCACGCATAACATAATAAAAACCCTGCATCGGCTCCGACCGCAAGGGATGGAGGATGCAGGGCGCGCTGACAGTGAGAAGTATGGAGAGGGATGATGCCGCAGCCAGAAGTGAGATGAAATGATGAAGAGAGGGAAGAAAATGCCGGTGGGAGGGAAGCTGGAAGGAGGGAGGTTTGCGTGACTGCGAGAGTAGGAAAGAGGAGGAAACAGAAAGAAAGAGAAAGGAAAGAAACACAGTATACAAAGAGATAATGCAATAGAGTTAGGCACGGTCTGAAATTAACACCCGCCAAGTGCCAAATGTGGGTAGATTTTCCGTTTGGTGAGTAAATCTCGGAAGGCTATCCGCCACACTGGTGGGTGAATGTTTGTGCCAAAATAGTCATGTAATAAAATATCTGGCACGATGACTCAAAAGGAAATTACTCATGTTTGTCCCTATGCAGTGTGTAAACATGTTAAAAAAACAACATATGTGTTTTTTTACGCGTGTCTAAACAGTGCAAAACTGTAGGAACGCTCGAGACGGTCTGAGGCGAAGGAGCGCCGGCCACGGACCGTCTCAAGCGCTCCTGGTTTCGCAGCGCTGTTTAACGTACGGGACGTCAGCTACTCGCCAACTAGCACTCTCTTTTCCCTCACTTTACCAAATCACAAGTAATTTTACCTAAATTGAATGCATTAATGCATGGCACATTAGCCATGGACATCCTAATGTATGGCTCAAAATGTGCAGCCACCCAAACCTGTCCAGCCACCCTATAAATTCAATCTTCTGCGATTCGATATCCCAGAGGAGGGAGCGACGCAGATTAAGCTGTGCTATGAACATTTTCTAAATAGTAAGCAGAGGAGAGACTGAGCTCCCCCGTAAAAGCCTCTTTTGTAAGCTAAACCCTGGATAGTTTTATTACCAGCTTTAGATGAACAGGATCCTATTTAAAGAGAAAGAGAGAGAGAGAAACTGGCACAAAAGAAAAACAGGCAGTATGACAACAGAAATAAAGCACAAGCAACTCTGAAAAAAAAAAAAAAAGAAAAAAAAGAAATGAGGACAGAGACAGATGAGCTAATAAAGCGAT
Source organism: Thunnus thynnus (assembly GCF_963924715.1). NCBI lineage: Eukaryota > Metazoa > Chordata > Actinopteri > Scombriformes > Scombridae > Thunnus > Thunnus thynnus. The sequence continues at coordinate 15,920,299 of NC_089531.1, read as the reverse complement.
GTGCTTGCTACATCCTGTCTAGACAGTCAACCAGAGCCTCTTTAGACAAGCCTCAGGTTTTCCTGGGATGGTTTTGTATTATCTGTTAGCTATTAACTAACATGGGAGATATGCTGGGGGGCCTTTCCCAAAGTCTAACAAACACTGACAATACATCTGTGTAATTTCTGGTTTCAGGTAATTCTGTAGTGATTAGGCTAAATTCTTTTCATGTACGTTACTCTATGTATGCATTATCAGTTGCCATCCTTTTCTCCCTTTTAATTGTATGCTAACAGCAGAGACTAATAAAAGGGCAATAAAAACAGATCTGTTTCACTGATGATGTGATAATGCGGGGCTTAGGCAGGGATTCTACAAGCAGGGGAACTGATAAAAACCTTTTATTTTAAAGACGACAGACAGCCCTCCTTGGAAATAGTACTCAGGTTGCACAGGAGACTTGGTGTTATAATCGTTATTAAGGGTGCCAAGCAATTAAAGAACCAAAAACAATCACAGTAACACGTTTTTAACTAGATTCCTCTGAAATTATGAATCGTCCTTAAAGTTTCGCCAATGTTTCAAAGCCGAGCCACATCTCTTGATTTGCAACAGATGAGGAGACGAACCAAGCGTGCAGGAGAACGGCTTGGATGTAGCGTACACATCAACACAGACACACACACACACACACAGACAGACACTCTTCATAGTCCCAAGGACCAGGTAAATATTGAGAAATCAGCATGGGAACAATTTGCAATGACATGACTTTTTTTTCAAAGTGCTGCCACTGCGCTAAGGGCTGAGTGGTAACATGAGCCTCTGATTTAGCTCTCCGTCTGGCCCAGAGGAGGGCTGCCTGTGTGTGTGGGTGTGTGTGTGTGTGAGTGTGTGTGTGTGAGAGAGAGAGAGAGAAAGATAGAGAGAGAGAGAGAGAGAGAGAGAGAGAGAGAGAGTGTATAAACCAGGGTACACTATGTTCCCAAGCGTGTCGAGCTATAGAATACTCGTTGGTACGGTGCCATAATAGGAAAGTAAAGCTTACGTAAGTTGAAATTAGACTGATTGCCCTGATTGAAGGAGAATGAGAGAAGAGTCGAAGAACGCAGGGGAGGGAAAACAGGAAACAGAGATCCAATAGTGAGAGATTACAGCAGGATGTCCCCATTCATCCCTTTCTAATCCACCTTTCATCCATCCCTTCCTCCCTCCATCCCTTCCTGCTACCCCCCCCTCATCTATCTACCCTTCAAAGGGCTGCTCTAATGTCTAATATTACACATGCCACCGTAGCTGCTAGAGCATTGATTATCTCCCAGAGAGACGGAGTGAGAAAAATTTGACGATCCTGTCAGCCAGCAATCCCGGAGAAAGAAGGGGAAGAAGAAGAAAGGAAGAGGATAAAGGGCCATTCTAACACATGATGTGAAATAAGATAAAAAAAGACGAAGAGGACGCTGTGATAAGAGAGAAAGAGACCTACATGATGAGCTGTACGTGTTACTCCGCCAAAACCAGACCACCATGTGCTCATGTAGTACAACTGTGGGCAGTTGACATACATCACACACATGCACATGGACCCTGTCAATCAAAAGACAGCAGCTAATGTGACTCCTAGCTCCCCTTCTTCAGTCTCCATCTTATTAACACCTTTCCGGTGACGGTCGTTTCCATGGGAACTGCTGTGATGGCTTTATGTGGTCATCTCGGTTTATGCTACAAGAATGTTGGCAAGCGTCCGCCCTGCAGGAGCGTCATCGAGCAAGACGCTGCCTACTCTCTCTACCAGCTGCGGGGATGTTGATCGGTCGCTGACCCTGATCTTCGCCCTCTCCCCCCGGAGGCTGAATTTCTCCTTCGCACGCAGTCAATAACCTTTAGTCTAGGAGAAGAGTGTCACAAAAAGAAACCTCAAACCCTGTGTGTAGCAAAGAACTACTAGTTTACATCAGCAGGGTGCAGAGTGTGGGAAACTAGATGACTAAGCACATGTTTGCATTTGTGTGCGACTACATAAAGCTGACAACGGCTGATTTATTAAATCGCACATCAACTTGTTTGTGCATAAAACACTTTTAATAGATGCAAAGGAAAATACTTTAAATGCCAATTAGGCATTACTGATTGTTGAAAAAGCGGCCTCCCGTGCATGTTTGATTTATTGAATAAGCTGTTGGCTCAGCATCATCAGCATCTTTCAATTCTTTATATTAAATATTAATGAATGGAGTTCAACATGTGCAAGTACAAGCAATATATAACTTAGAACAGCAGAGGAGACAAAGAAAGAGACACACACACACACACTGACTTAAGACTTAAACAGAACAACATGTTAATTGCTCAAGCGTGAGACAGTATTTAGATATAACATTTGGAATTTGTGTTAATGGGTGAAGTAACCAACACCAGATACTAAGCCTGTTTCTGATTCTAAAGTTAGACCTGAAGTCTGACACTCAGGTTTCAATTAAATGTGAAGCCTAATCTCTGCCTATATGAACCTTTAGAGCCAGATTCTACTTTTCCCTAGAAGTTTTCCATTTTTCCCACTACATATAGAGTAGAACTACATATTCAGGAACAAATCTTTTAATGAATTTTGGGATAGAATGACACACCGAATGTGAGATGTGAGAAAACCTTTAATGACGCGTGTCTGTGGACCCCGAGGTCACATACTGTACACTGTGTCCCTTGTAGACGATGCCTGGGTCCTCCACAGTGGAGCCTTGCCTGTTATGTGTGGCAGTCGCCGCGTGGTTTGGTTTCAGACCTTTGCTGCACCACAGTAACCCGATATCTGGATAAGGCTGGCGAGTGGAACCTGAGCTAGTCGTCCCTGTGTTGATTTGTGCAAATTTGTCAGCCTCTGACTTTTAAAGCACTCTGTGCTCTTAATACTGTGAAGTTCTTTGGATACAAGCGGTCACACATGATGCCAAAAATGCAATATTAATTGGAAATTGGTTTGGATTGGAATTGTGTATTTTAACTGCTATCCATTCCTGAACTTGACACAGAATTAGAGCGAGTAAGACAGAAAGCACGGCAGATGACGGGGAAAAAAAAAGCAAAGAACAACAGCTTTGGTGAAGAAGGATGAAAGTAAAAGAAGCTAGAAGAAAGTGACGACGAAAACAAAGCATATAGATTTGAGTCAGTACATTGCGTCAGTAAATGCATCCATTCCAGCATAAGTAATCCTCAAGCTACATGTCAGACAATTCAACATCTGGCTACTGTTTTTAAGTATTTCACAGAAACATGGGACATCTGAATCAAGCGGAGTCTAAAGCTTGTCCACAGTGTGTCCAGGGTTTGATAGATGTTGGCATGAGGCTGGGCTCCAGTCAGAATATGTACTCCCTCCAATGGTAAAGGTTATTGTGTGAGGAGAAGAGCACTGATCCAGAGTCTGTACCTTAGGGGCTATATTAATTGGCTCCAGATGGCCCACATGGTCCTGATAAAAGACTACCTCGCTGCAGCTGGCCCTTCGAGAGTGTGGGTGTGTGTGTGTGTGTATGTGTGTTTGGGTCCATTTGGTCCATATCAGAGCAAACTAAATATACATGTTTATGTACATAAGAGTGAAAAGAGTATGAATGTTTATATGCAAGGATTATGCTTCACAAAATGTGTGTGTTCAATCAGTGTTTGTGCCTGTTCATCTGTCTGCATTTATTTCTCTCAGTGTGCGTCTGCTCAGATCAAACCCATCAGTAGATAAATGAGTGAAAAGAAATCTGTGTATGCACAATTCTTAAGATCTTTTGGTCTTCAAAATGTAACGCTGAAAGCAATGATCACAATGTAATTGACCCCATATGTGTGTGCGTGAATATGAGAACTAAAGCTCTAAAGCTACTAGGTTTTATTTAGCATAGATGCCAAACTTTTTGGACTTGATCAAATAAAGAAAATGTAGCAACTAGCCAATACAGATGTTATTTCTTAGCCTGTATGGAGCAACCACCTGGGCTGAGAGTCCATAATCATATAAACAACTTAAGCTTGCAAAACCTCTTTTGTAAAAACACCAGTTTCCCAACACATACCCTTAAATTTCCAGACATGGGAGGAGGATTGTGTGTGTTCAGTGTAAAAAAAAAAAAAAGTATTAAGTGAACGCCCACTTTACTAAATGTGTTTATTGCTTTTCTGTCTCCATGCATTTAGGATGGCAAGAGAGATGGCACTGCAGTGAAGTGACCTGCTGACCTTGTGACCTTCACATTTGCAAACAGCCTCTGTATAGACCCCAAACACATACACACCGAGCATTTGCACACCAAACACAAATAAACACAACCATTAGTCAATGAGCCAAGGCCGCTGACAGGACAAATATGCACAGAGGTCCACTTATTACTCACTATACTGGAGTGAAACGTGCCCTCAGCAGTTCACTGGGACAGGCCTTTGTAACCATGATAGTAATATAAGACAGTATTTCTAGTTTATTTTGTCTGCATGTGGTTTTTAGCGCTTTGCTTTGACATCAAGATAAATGTTTGAGAGTGTTATTTTGAGGTGTTATAGTGGGTGCGTGTGACAGCTATATGATTCAAGCAGTCAGGCTGATATTCATTTGAGATAAAAGATACAGCGGGGCCTGTGTGCATATTTAAATATAACCTTGGCTTTTCACTTGCACCCTTTTGTTTCCCTTTTTTTTCAAATAAAACGATGAGAGGGGAGAGATTGCCTGATAGGCAGATGTGGAGAGAAAAGACATCTTGACAAAAGATCAAGCTAAGCTGTATTTCTGTTATAAATATATAAATGCTATTAGGTCACATGGAAGTCATGCGTTGCCCCCTTTGTCACCTTAAAAATGCTAATGTACAAAAGTGGCACTAGACTTGACATAAATGCCACTAAAAGAACAGCAAAAACACCAACAGTGCTTCACCCAGACATAGCCAGAGGTTTTGAATTTGTGGTGAGTTACATGGTGAAGAAAAAAAACAAACAGTACTTTCTGCTCTGTTTCGTATCCCTTCGTGGCAAGAAAGAAAAGATAAAAACACAACACTTAAATATAGGCTTTGTTAGCAGTCAAGGTCCATTGCTCAGGGCTATTTGCCAACCCCCCCCCCCCCCCACCTCCTTCACAACACATGCTGAACTCAAACCCTATGACCTCTGACCTTGCAGTCTACCTTAAATCAACCCCGGCAGTGGCTGACCACGGTCAGCTTGGGTCAATAAACATCAGAGATGGTGCTGTTTGTGCTTAGCAATCAGCCTAATTAAGCTCAAGCCCCATATGTGCATATGTAGACGCCTGCAGACCTTGAGTGGACTTGAGCCCTCAAACAAAAGATCAGGGACAAGTGGAGTAAGATAGCTCATTAGTTAAGTAAATGAAATTAAGTAAAACCATTGGCCATTATTGATGTGGCATTCATTTGTTTTACTTTATCTACTACTATGATTTTCATACTTTTTAGTTAGAGGTAGTATCCTGTAGTACATCAGAACTACTGAGCAGACATATCTGAAAGAAACTGAGGTACACATGTACACAGTGATGTAAGCACTAAATACAAACACACATACACGCAGATTGCTCCTAACTAATCAATCTCTCACCTGTGCTTTTCCAATTTATAGACGATTCCCAGGTTGAGATGACAAGACTGACCTCCTCCGACGGGTCACTACACGCTGTACTGGAGCACATCTTGCTACAGTTCTGAAACGCTTTTTTTCCCATTTCGCACACAACCTCCAACTTAACTCTGATTTCAATAGCACTGCAATGTGTAATGTTGCTTGCCTTTAGCTTTGGCCTGCAGGTATTCTTTCTGGCTTTTACTGGAGCACTTTCAGTACAAGCATTATGCTTAAAGTTCTTATGAAATTACGTACTGATACTAATCAGATACTGATACTTACTAGAGTCTATGGAGTCATTTTAACACCTTGGCTCACAGTAGATTTTCCTAAAGCTAAAAAAAACACTATTAAAAGTATTTTAGGACTTTAGATGGCAGCTCAGATTGTTCAAGATACAAAAACACTGTGTCGAGTAAACCCCTTGAAGCACTTGGATACTGTTGTCTTATGCCATAAGAAGCACCATGCAAACCAGTTGTAACATGGTTAATCTGTGCTACAATCACAGCGCTAGCGCATGTATTTGACAGTGATTAGGGGAGCGAGTTTGGGTGCTGAGTGACATTATGCACTGTGGTGGATGGTTAATACTCCATCACCCTGCCATTTCAGCAGAGCGGAAGGCTTTCATAAAGCCACTGCGAGGCAGTGACAATGAGAAGAGAGTTAAGAGGAGATTTTGGAGACTGACACGCAGGGGTGAGTCACTGACAGACTGACAGAGAAAACGGGAGACAGAAAAACAAAGAGGGAGACCGTTTAAAGTGTTTAAAGTGTACTGGAGGGACCACAGACACGGTATTTAGTGGTGTTTCAAAATTTCTTTGGGATTTTTTACAATAGCAAAAGCTGCTACGATTTAACTGCAAAACCAAAGATGCCATTCTAATTGACTGGCTAAGAGCTCAGCTGACTATCTGACAAGCTTTTTAAAAAGATCACCTTTACATTACATCTACATCTTTCTCTGAACATGTGGTATGTGTATTTCATGCAAGCGGTTCTGTGTGGCTGTTTGTCTTTGTGTTTATGCACACGGATACTCCACTTTGTATTCATTTAACCATTAGATGTTAGCAGTCCAGCTAGGTGTTGCACTGCATTTAGTTCCCCCTCACAATACCATCTAAAGTAAATCAATAGACACATTACGGCCCTCTTTTAACATACACTTGCAGTGTGTGCATGCAGACCTGCACACATGCATGTAATCCCTCATAAATGGAAATGGTGATTATGCATTACTGACAAGAGTCATTGGTTACGCTAGACAAGACGAGTGTGTGTGTGTGTATGTGTGAGTCCGTGTGTGTGTGTGCACACACTTGGCATTCATTAAGTCGAAACAAAACAAGCAGCAGCAGCTGAGTGTGCAAGTGTGTGTCTTGGCCGAGACAACAGAGAGAACAGATTCAAAGAGAGCCAAAAGTGGGGTTCAGTGAAAAGAGAGAGAAAAAAAAAAGCGAAAAAGAAAAGAGGGACAGAGAAAGAGAGAGAGAGAGAGAGAGAGAACGCAGAAGTGAACCAAATCTGTTTAAGAGGGGCACTCAACTTCTGATCCACTCACACACTCACCATGAGTTTTGCAGCTCCTCATAAGTTCGTATTCAGTTTTTCAAACTCACTGTAAGCTGAGTCGCAGGGGGGCGACACCATGAAAGCCTCTTGTAAACATTAATCAGATGAGATGAAGTAAGATGCCTAATGAGCAGAGGCTTCTGGTTCTAATTTCATCCAAGATTCCCAAAATCTTCACATCAGATTAAGTGCTTTTTTTTTTACATCTAGAGGCTCCAAAATAACTAGCAGATTACACATTTTAACACAATCTAAAAACAAGAATTCTGTACTTACAATCTCTGTTGTATATACAAAATCAAGCCACAAAACTTCCTTATCATGAAGCTGAAAACCACACTAAGAGCAGTAATACAAGACTAAAATACCAATGAGTGATTTACTCATTTCATTTATGACTTTGTAAGACAAAATGCTGACTAAATGCCAAAATGATGACGGTTAATAAAAGAACAACAGCGTGTGTGACTGAACTCAAGATTTCCTTCGCAGTCATAATCTATTCAAATGCAAAAACAAGTCGGGACAGTTGCAAACTTTTCAAATCATTCATGCAAAGGATGAGGCTAGGAGACAATAAGTTCATGGGAAATGCAATGCTTTATGACAACAGACCCCTTAAAAGGCCTGTTTTGGGGATTGTCTGGAGACCTCAGTGACTGCTGCATACACAAACAGTCATTTCATCAAATGTGGGAGAGGAACAGAGGTGCTGGTATATAAGTGGGTCAGTAAACCATGGCAGTGGAGATGAGACTGTGCCGGGTTATGAATATAAGTTTGTGTGCGTGTGTGTGTGTGTGTGTGTGTGTGTGTGTGCAAGGCCCATCATTCTTGGCAGGGGAACCCCATTTGAAGAATATGGTCATGCCGGTAGGAGAGATCTACAATAAGCTGGCATGTTTGAGGGGACGTGCTGCCAGTCTCCACCAATCTCAGGAGCATGGGAAGGCAAACACAGAGTTGATCTCAAAGACTTCTAAAGCGAGCCGCTTCCTGCCAAAAATCACTCGCACCTGTCCTTCTGTCTCTGCCTCCCTTCCTCTCTCCCTCTCCGCTGCTCCTCCCAGTTTTCCTCTCCCTGTCTACGCTCGATCCCTTCATCCTCTCTCCGCACTGTGAAACTTTTTATTTACTCAAAATTGGAAGCAGCTACGCCGCCTCTCCTCCCTCTGTTTTGACCGGTGCCAGGTGTAAAAGCTCCTGGCGTCATCTCAGTGTTCAGGAACAGTGCAAGGCACCCATGCCAGGGCACTGGAGTCATCCTTCACACAAAACACGCACACACACACACGCACACGCACACACACACACACAAAATACGCTTTTTAAAGAGGGCATGAGGCATTGCCAAGCACTGGCTAGGCTTGCGTTTCATTAGCATTAGATAGAAAGCCTTTCTTCATTCAGTCCTGCTGTGTGTGTGTGTGTGTGCGTGTGTGTGGTGAACTAATGAAAACCACTAAGCAGGCTGGCCTCTTACTGAACTCAACTCAACACACACACACACACCACAAGGCCATAAAAACAAGAGAGAAATAAAAGTGTGAGTGTCCTTGTTATACCTTATTCTTGTAATACTTCTCTCTCTCTCAGAAGGTAGAGGGTAAAGTGTTTACACTTCGCTATGATATAAACCACAGGGTCACATGGTTTCAATTCAACACTTTCTGTTCCTCTAACTGTACAATCCAACCTTATTTATCCTGTCTGACTTACAGATCAGCTGTTACTAAATTTATTTTCCACTACATCTCTCTTTCACTTCTACATTTATCTCCTAGTCGAGGCTGTTTGGTTTCTTTAAATTCAAATTTCTACAACATCTCTAACACGTCAGTCACTTTAAACCTTTCTAGCCTCCCAAAAGTTTGGTGCGGTGGCCCACTCCTCTGTTTGAAAGCCAGGTAGAGATGAAAGCTCGTGATGACTGAGCTCAGATTGGAAGTTACAGTATCGAATGACAGCTAGGAGGACTTAGGCAGGTGCTTGACACACAGTGAATGGAGCCTGTATGGGCTGCTCATTACAGAAGGACATCTGCTGCTGTCCGGGGCCCCCCCCCACCCCCCTACCCCCACCACCAGACTCCGCCCCTTGCTTTACACTGATGCTTTGATGCCCTGTCAGTGTGTGCGTGAGAGACCGGCGGCAGAACAAATTTTAATTTTAATCTGCAGTAGACTCTAAAGAGCGTGATTGTTTGTAAATCATATTTTCCAGCTTGTGATTTCAAAACCTGCTTCATGCTGAATGCCTGAGAAGTATCACATTTTCCAAACATCTTTTATTCTGTTTTCCAAGAACATTATTTGTCTAAGAGTAAGCAGTGTTTTGTGCAATCTTTCTATTTTCTTCCCCCAGACAAAATCCCTTTCAGTAATTCTCACTCACTATATAAATGCCTTATAAAAAATGACGCCAGCCAGGAATTAGCAGCTTATTGTACTCTGCAACAACTTCAATTTTTAAACGATTAATTTGGAAATGCATGGCAACATTCCTTTAAGTGGCCAATTATAAATAACTGAAATTGCATTTGCGTTAAAAGAAGCTTGGCTGTGCTTGTAAAAGACCTCAGCGCTCTTTAAAGGGTGGTAATATTTACACTTCTTTGTTGACTGTCATCTTCTATTACAGAGCTGATGGGCAACTCTCTCTTCTTTAAACACTTTCATGCAAACACTTAGGAGTGAGGGGAAAAAGTCATGAGAGTGCTCACACTGAATTTATAGATATTAATGCAAAGAACAAAGTCACTGAAACATACTGAATTGATTTTGCTGGGAATGTTGTCAGAGAAAATGAATTACACAGAGAGAAAGAGAACAAATGAGAAAAAGAGAGGAAGCTAAAGCGTGTGTGTAAAACAATGTAGAGATCTAAAGAGCAGCTGGCATCATTTGGCAGCTTCTTAACCCTCAGAGCTCAAGAAATCTATCAGAACTAAGTGGCACACACTGTTTGCAACATGTGTGAAAAATTTCACATTATCAGCAGCAGCAAAACTCACATATACGGAGACCAAACAGCTCAAAATCCAAATCAATGTAACATACAGGGCTCTATAAAGCTCTTTAAACAGCCATATGACTCACAAACAGCATTAGGAACCACACACACACACACACACACACACACACACACACACATAGAGTCTCACCTCTTCTTAGCAGGACCGTCCTCACAGTACTCACTGCTCCCATCCAGGCTCTGAGAGCGCAAGGACCCATCTTCTTTGTGGCTGCCCTTTGACCCCGAGCTGTTCAGCTGCCCATTGGCTAGGGAACCTAAAAAAAAAAGGAAGAGTCAAAATGGCTAGTCTGGCCAACATGTATTTTACTGCAGTGGTCAAACGTAACTAAGTACATTTACTCAAGTACTGTACTTAAGTACAAGTTTGAGATACATGTACTTAATTCCAGTATTTCCATTTTATGCTACTTTAAACTTCTACTCCACTACATTTCGGAGGCAAATATTGTACTTTTTGCTCCGCTACATTTATCTGACCGCTATAGTTATTAGCACTCTGCACTAATGAGTACTTTTGGGAAAAGGAGAGTCTGTCCACACACTGAAATTCGCAAGCTAGTATTTCAAGTATTCATTGCAATGTTCCATCCTGCAAGGTCTTCGTCAGGCAAAACAAACTTCTACTTTAGGCACTGAAAGTATTTGTTTTGATGCTAATGCTTAAGTAAAATTTTTAAATGCAGGACTTTTACTTGTAACAGAGCATTGCTGCACTGCGGTATTACTACTTTTACTTATGTGAAAGATCTGACTACATGTGTGGACATTTGTAGGCGTTTTATGGTCCTGAGGCTGAAATTCAACCTGCTGCATAAAAATCCAACATGGGTCTTTGGGGGAATAAATGATGTTCATACTGACAATGTTAATAAAGTCTTCTGTTTTTGTCTTTTGTCTGATGCGGTGAAGAGGATTGAAGATAGTAGCACTTGGATAAATTTCTTTTGATAGATTATGGCAGTTCTGCTTTATTTGAGTGTGAAGAACGTGGATGATGGGAAGGAATACAGAGAGAGTGAAGGGGATGAATACAGAGGAAAAACACAATCACTGAGCTCCTGAGCCAAACAATCATAAGGCATCTGCAGTCACGCTCAAAAGAGTGACACATCATCTATCTAGCAATTGTGACTGAATGACAAACTGACACACGGCCCTTCTCATCCCAATATTGCCACATCTATTGCACCATCTTTGGGGCTAGTTTTCCAGGGAAGGGAAAGTTACTTATTCATTTCCCTGCCCACATACTCCCTTGCCGAATGCAACTGCTGTTCTCTGCTGATGTGCGAGATGTCTACCCTTTGACAAAAAAACAAAAGCCCAAGGCAGTGAGAGAAGAGAACAGATATTGCTGGACTTGACATTCTTAGTGAGCCCAATTGACAGAGCCCTAATTAAATATTTAGCAAGCAACTCAGACAAACAAAACAAGCCCCCAGACAGATTCTTAAATCAAAAGCAACAACAGGCACCAAGAATTCAAATTAGTTCAAATAGAGGGGTGGAAGTCAATGGTAATTAAGGGAGACAACCAAATTAAATAGATATCATAAGGCTGGATTTCCTCATGGGCAGTTTGTGCAATTCCTGGAACATGTTATACAGGCCTGTCTAATACAACAATAGAGCGTGAATGAGCAAATGTATCGGGAAAACAAGTGGGGGTAGTTCAAAGCTTTTCAAAGTTGCTTTTTTTTTTTTTTTAAGAAGTATAATGTGGGCGCTGCCAAGAAGACTGCAACCAACTGAAGACAGAGGGGCAGTCACGTGTTTAAAACTGTGCTGCTCTTGCCAGCTGAGATATGACTTTGCAGAGCTGAAAGCTGAATATTTATATCAGTGAGTTGAGCAGAGCTGCAATCAAAAAGGTTTGACATTGACAATAATTCAGAGCATTTTGCCCGTTTTGACCCGTTTTGACAAGTATTCACGCCCGGCTGATCTTTGGTATGGCAGGTTATTAAATTATTCACGTTCGTTTTGCAAAAACAAAGCGATGACTCATTGAACACTCAGGCTTTGAGTGTTTAACTTGGTTTGTTTAAATAAGAACGCTGCTGTCATGAACCCTGTCTTTCATCGACGCTTTCGCACCGGCGTATCACTTTCTCATTGGATGGTTCTTGGTTCACTACCTTCCATACACTCCCAGTGAAATTCCATTTGACTGATACTCCAGAGGGATGTGTCACTCACGCTGCACCGCAAACTCCTAATAGCAGGTGTCAAAAAGAGGAGATAAATTAAGATAATAACGACAGTGGAGCATAGGTTAGAATAAGTGGCAACTTGAATGATATCCTGTTAGCGAGGGGGCTACTGTCGAACAAGCCCAGGCATTGTGTCATCTTAGAAAGATGGGATGAGGACTGGAGTAGTGAGATCAAATGACAGTGTAGGAGACAGGATGAAGATGAGAAATTGTGGAGCTGGTAAAAGGAGTATTCAAACATATGATTTAACTGATTTTGTAAATGTGCTTTGGGCTGAATAAGCGCACGCACACACACGGTCACACTTTCTCATTATTGCACAGATACACGTGCTGTTAGTTTTTCTCACACACGCAGGGGCAGGTCAGTACCTGAAAGCGGAGGTACAGTCATCAGCCACACATCGTTGCGGTCACAAAGTTAACAAGCGCCGGCTGAGTAAGGCCATTGCACTGCCGACAATGCTTTATGTTAAGAGTTGGAGAGCCTGTGAGTCTATAGGCCACGGATGAATCATTGCCTTGTAATCTTTTGGTTGGCACGAAGGGCTTTCATCTGCATGCTTTGTATTACTCAAGAGTTTCACTTTTCAAGCGAATGTACAATTTCAAAAACAGATGAGACAGATCAGTTCAGTTCCAGTACTTAATATATGACCATGTAAATTGGTTTAAAAAAAGCAATCTTGGGAGAACTGACTAAATATGGTAATTCGCTGACAAAGAGGAGATGGCGAAAGGAATCTGATCATGACTTTTGGACAAAATCTTTTTTTGCAAGTGAAACTCGCGCTAGTGTTAAAAAGGAACTAGCTCATTAGCTTTAATTGTGCTCCGAAAAATGACTGACGCTTGATGTCCCCGTAGAGCGCAAACAAACAGGCAGAGGCCCTATTTACCACCGCCGCCCCCCCTCCTCTTCTTCTCTCCATCTATCTCCCCCCATTCCTCCGAAGAGTTGTTTGACATATGCTGGTTGCACATGAGTGCCCATCTGAGGGGCAGAGCCTGGAATCTTGGGAAGGCAGAGGGGCTGGGGATGGGCGAGCGTGGCAGACAAGCAGGGAGCCGAGGACCGGCGCCTACCCTCGAGTTTCCTTGTGCTTGTGGAGGCCTACCACAAAGAGGCAGGAGAGGTGGTGTACTGAAAGTCTCGAGAGAGAGAGAGAGAGCAGGAGGGAGTGAGCGGAGGTACGTAGCATAAGATGGCGTATTACAGGGCTGAGAGGAACCTATTAGCGTGAGCCGCGGTAATATGTGGTACTATAGCAGAGACGAATCATTGAAATGTGAAAGAGTTCAATGCCATATAATGGTAATCTGTCTTTTCACTCACAAATAAATAAACAACTCTGCACAATTAGAAATCAAAACTCAAATGTTATACAAAACTTTAATCTCCCTTCCCCTCTTGTAAATATGAGTACCAAGATACTATTTCATGCCCTTTTTTTTCAAGTAATCCTCTGTGCCTCTATACAATTAAAACTGCAGCATAATATAAAAAGAAACAATGGGTAGTTTTATTTTAGGGAAACTCCCAATAGTCTCCATTCCAATGTTTTTTTTTTCTTTGAGAATAGAGGCAAATACTAAAAGTTGACTGCCTGGCACGCAGATTTGAAATAGCCCCAAATATATTGCTCTTCTTTCCAAAATGGACCTAACAACACTGCATGACACTTTACCACAAGCCAGAACAAAAGCATATAACAATTTTCAATTCAGAAACATGGCATCTGCTTTGTGCAGTTCAAGGCTGTAAATCTAAAGCATAACGGCAAAAAAAAATGGGATTCTGTAATGGCTCTTGCTGTTGTTGGAAAAGAGCACGAGAGGACGGAGTAGCATGCAATCTCCTTTACTTAATGTCTAAACTCTCCCTCTTTTGGCTCTTTTATTCATTTCCTTTTACCACTCCTTCTATCCTTCTCTCTGCTGGTATTCCTTCATCCGTCTTCCTCTGCCAGGTGATGCTATCACCACAGAGGGGCCCACATAGTGTTTTAGCTGCCACGGCTGCCACTCTGGTCATGCGAGGGGCTGGCAGCATGGGAAATGCAGACAGACAGCGGAGTGACAGCAAAGTGAGTGCTGAAGGAAGGAGAACGACATGCATAAAAGCCGGTAGGAGCGGCAGGTCCTGAGGTGGCAGACAGGCAGGAGGAGAAAGAGAGGGGACAGTCGGAGAAATGGGCAAACAGGGAGCCCTCTCTTCAGCCCCTCCTGGTTTTTGGCCGTCATCCAGCTCCTCCATCAATAGCACTCAGGGAAATGGAGAGGGAGGAAAAGAAAGGATGGGAGGGGAGCAGAGGGAGATGGGGAGAGGAGGTAGAGTGTGTAGCGGAGGGAGATGGCGAAGCAAAGGAGGTACAGGAAGAAGGTGAAGCTTCGGCAATACGGAGAAACGGAGAGGAAGGGTGGGAAACAGGACAGAAGGAAGGGAAAGGAAGGGAGGGTGGCGATGGGAGAAGAATGGAGAAAGAGGGAAGGAGGGGTGACAGATTTTGTGGATAGTTAAGACAGACGGGAGCAGAGGACAGGAAGGACAAAGCGAAAAAAAAAGGGAGATGGTGAGAAAGAGGGAGACAGAGACGGATGGAGGAAACAGGAGGGAGAAAGAGACTGTGGTGAAGGGGGGTGGGGGGTGAGGGGAGGGGGGGGGGTTGGGTGCAGATACGTAATCGAGGAGATTGAGCAGCAGGAGGGAGAGAGGAGACAGGAGCTTGCAGAGAAGGCAGTAACCAGAGTCCTATTGATGTGTAATGAAACCCCGCATCGGGGGAGAGACAACCGGAAGGACAGACGGATGGATGGAGGGGAGATAGGGATGAGGAAAGGAGGGGAAGAGGAAGAGAGTGAGGGAAGGGCGAGTTGGTGAACAAGCGGAAGCCGGGACGCAAAAGGGCATAATGTCATTTTGTTAAATAATGCAGGGAGCGAGCGGGAGAAGCAGGAAGTGTGATGGACACAGAGATGGACGGCTGCCAACAGTGTGAGGTAAAGTGGCTGGGGAAGATGGCATGATTGCTGGTTATGGGCAGGGAGAAGGCTGTGTGGGTGGGGAGATAGACTGACACACACACACACACACATACAAACACACAGACACACATACAGCTGACTGACAGACTGCCACCCCCCCCCCCCTCTAAAACAGATAGCCACTGCTGCCACATAGACACAGAGGGGAGGAGGAGGAGGAGGAGGAGGAGGAGGAGAGAGGGAGAGGTTGGGGATGGATGGAGGAATGCGGGGAAGGAAAAGATGGAGAGACAGATGCCTGGGGAGGGAGCAAATGCTGCTTTTATGAGGTTTACAGACAGGTATTGCTCTAACCTCCTTTAGTCAGGTGACACCCATTTCTCAAAATGGTGGAAACATACTGAGGCAAAAACACTTTTCTTTTTTCTGTGTTTAGTAATTAATTTTTTAAAACAAAATTAAAAATTCTCTTTTCAGGTATTCTATGGACTAAACTTATTAGTCCAATTAACTGATTAATCGAGAATGTAATATTCCATAATGATAATAATCGTTAGTTGCTGCCCCGTTTTCAAGTATGTTTTAATAAATTTGTAAAAAATGTTTTTATAAAACAACAATTCCATCATAATTTCTCAGAAATTCTTTCTTAAAATTGCTAATTGCAAAGAAATATGAGAAGCTGACACTAGCGGATGTTTGGCATTTTTGCTTGACTTCAACAATTATACAATTATTAAAAATTTTCCTTGATTAAACTAATCAATTACCAACTAATTGGTTAGACATGACATGTTCACTAATCCATCACCTTCTAAAACCTGTCTAACACATGAAATGATCAGGTACATACGTGGTCTGATTCTCCAAAATGGCTGATGGTTTCACAATAATGCCTGTGTGAGACTGAAAACTGTGGCACATGTCTGGCCCCAACGTAAGCCCGGACTCTCTAACCCAGAGTCCTCTAAAACAGCAGGGGCTGCCCATTCAGGATGTAGCACACGCTGAGTGTGATCCTCCAAAATGGCTGACAGTTTCACCACAACGCCTATGTGAAACGGGAAACTGTGCCGCTTCTACAGCCTCCCAAAGTCTCGCTAACCCACGGTGCTCTAAAACAGCAGGGCCCGTCTATTCAGCCTGGCTCCCTTTTGTGTCGGTGCGAGCTGCTGTCGTTACCCCCGGTGCGACGGGCCGCCGACGCTTTCTAATGAGTCATTTTTATTCAGGCGATAAGGTCAGCTACCCGCGGCGGCTTAAAAGGCCCTGAGGAGCTCTGGAGTGGCAGCTATGAGATGCCAGACAGACCAACAGAGATACACTGGCAACAGGGAGGGGAGGGGGGCACTCAACACAGGCATAGAGGGAGAAATAAAGGTGTGAAAAATATATAATAAAGAAATACATAAAAAAAAAAAAAAAACAGGGAGCTAGGTATAAAAGATAAGCTACATTTCAAAAGAGACTTCCCTTCTGTCTGCCTGCCTGTCTCCACTTCTGCCTTACGGATGACTGGCTGGCTTCCTTGGCTGGGCGTGAACTTTCAGAGGCTTTTTTTTTTTCTCCTCCTGTTTCCTTTCTTTTCGGTGTCTGGGTTGTGTTAATGTCAGCTGAGAATAGCTTCTGAGGCACGTGTGAAGTTCAAATCTCCGCTGTTGGCTGGCTGAGGGCTTTTTTTTTGTGTGGGAGCACCAGTGTCAAACAAAGCCATGGTGGCAGCTCAGTTCAAAACAAGCTGTTCATCCCCCCCCCCCCCCCTCTCCGTGCTCTCACTCTTCTCGTGTTGTTTCAGGTTTACACAGCACAACAGCAAAATCCCTCAACTGCTTCTGTTGCCAGCTTCCACCTGGAATTGGATTTCTGTCTAACTAAGCAACTTCAAGTGTGTATTCAAGTCAGTGTTTGTAATAGTCCATGTTTCTAATAGTCCAAGATGGAAAAGATTAACAACACTTTTTTCACAAGTTCTCTTTAGTGTGACCCCATCAGAGTCCCTCTGTTTGATGTATAAACAACATTTCAAACCAAATGGGAAATATTTTCAGTTCAAGGGTTCCTTTGAGGATTTGACACTGAACCAGCAAAGTGAAAGACTGCAGCTCGTTGCCCACTGACCCACAACAAAAAGCAAATGAGATTCCTTGATCATTTGTTCTCGTTGGATTCTCTGTTTTTTAAGTGAAATCAGGTCCCATCGTCAAGGAAAACAAAGTCTTCGCTAGCAAACAGACTAATAAAATTGTTGCCCACAATTACAGGAATGAAGAGCTAGACTTTAAAAGTTTAACGTTTGTTTTAATTAGTGTGTAACAGTGATTTGTATAATTCTGGAATGAGGTCAGATTGCTTTATTTCCTGTTATTCACCTATTTAATAACCTTAATATTATGCTGGTAAAGTGGACAGCTACAAATCTACTCATCTGATACTTATATCATCCCAGCGAGTGGAAGTATGCTGCTACAGGTTCCATGCATTAAGGATGTGGATATGGACTCACCATTGGAGTTTGTGGTGCCGTCACCATCCAGCTGCCGTTTCTGTGCAGTCCTAAACTCCTTTAGGGAGAGGTAAAGCACCTTCCGCATCACCCGCTCCTCCGACCACGGGATCCCATCACTGTCATCCTGTGGAAACATCCGACAAAAAAACAATGGGTCAGTATTATAAACTATCATCACACACAGAAAAAGTGGGTTCTTTCCCCCATTAAAAAAAAAAAAAAACCAAAACAGTTATGCGTGTGTTCCTGTTCTTGTGGGAACAGGAACACCGGGTTTATCAGCTGGTACTCAGCTGATAAACACCTCTGAATTATCACGCTATTTTTGAAAAAATCTGGCAGACAAGACAATGAGTAGCCCATTAATATAGGCTGCAGCCTTGCAAGTTGGACCTGTTTATGCTGAGCGTTTTCCTTTGTTACTGTTGTCAGACAACAGCATGGCCATAAAAGTGTGACTTGAGGTCAAGGTTAGGAAACGCTTACAGGCCAGTTGTGTTGAGATGTGTGTTGAGTTTCAGCACAGTCTGTAAAACTGTTACCTTCTTAAGACAATTAAGAAATGCCACAGAGTTACTCTGTACCTTTCTGCAATATGAAAACTCTCTAAAAAACTGCCTGGAAAAATAAGCTTGCTTCATGATATACCACACCAGTAGATACAGCTAGTTAGCATTTTACATGGCATTTGATGGTTGCTTTTTAACCATTTGTCTCTTAAAATAACAATAAAATACGGAAAACACAAAGATGTTGTATTCAGTGGGGAATTGCATGAAAACTTATGATGGCTTTAGTAAAGAAAAACAGACAACAAAATTCTAGTATAATGGAGAATCTCACTATATCGTGACATTGGCATGACACAACATTAGCATAACATAGCATTAGCTTGCAGCAAGACACAGGGCGACACATTAGCATAACAATGTGCGAAGGACGGCATCCACCGCACAATGCCGTGATAGGAGAGTGTTATGGTGATGAATAGGTAGGAAGCAAATGAAAAAAGCATCATGGGACTGCGAGTTCATGTGTTGCTAATCTCTCCCAGCGAGACCGAGACAGAAGATGTTATTGTCGAAGAGGGTCACCAGAAGTCACACACACACACACACACACACACATCCTTTTCCAAGACATGGCCATTTTTTTCCAGTCAGTTTCAATCTAAGCAACAAACCCATGACATCAGCCACCGCAGCGAACATATAGCACATCAAAGCCACAATTTATTCAAAACACTATTGCTTCTATTGAGAGTTTTAACAGCTTAATAAAAAAATATTCCCCTACAACAAGCATTGTTAAAAGGGGTCTTTAGTGAGTGTCCAACAGCAATAACCATACTTCTCTCTCCCCTCACTCCCCTACTCTCATTGCTCTGGCAGCTGTGTTTGATGTCGAACAACGCTAATGACTAAAGGAAATGAGATTAGGACATGAGCAACAACAAAGAGGTATTAATAAATAATGGAAACTGGAAATAGCTCTTCTCTAGTCAAGCCACAGGGCGAGTGGATTTCAGCTGTAAGGTTTGAGAAAACACTTTCTGTCTTTGTGCAAAAAGCTAATGCATGCTAATTATCGAAATTTAAAAAAAAAAAAAAAAACATTTCTGATCCTGTCGACTCATCCCGGCGAGCGCACGCTTCCCTCAGTGTGAGTCAAATTGTAACGCAAGAGGCAAGAAGTGAAAAGCAACTTGTGTGGGAGACTGTTCTGATCATCCAGTTGACTCAGATCATTTGATTTGGCTTGGCTACGTGGCTGGCGGACATCACAGTGACAACGGCGGAGGAGTGCATTAAAAAATCTCCACCTCACACAAAAATAATTACTCCGAGACGTTTTATCGCTGCTGTAATAACAAGATAACAGTCACGGCGATCCATTAAGAGAAAGCACTCTAAGAAAAAGAAGAAAAAAAAAAAACAGGTACTCGGGCGACTGTGGTTGGGGTAACAGAAACCGAGTCTGTGTGTCTTTCTTTCTTTCTGAGTGTGTGAAAGAGAGAAAGTTAATCTCATCCTAATATTATGCATCCTCCCACAGAATAACATGCAACTGAAATGACTGCTGTTTATAAATATCTTTCATTCAGAGCTGCCAATCCTGAAGATACTTTATTCACACACAATCAAACATACAAGATAGAAATGTTATAATGCATAACATATACTCTCTAATCAGGGCAGACTGGCAATTATCGCATTATCAAAAGCAGGTGTGTGCAAATGTGTTTAGTTCAAAATTCATGACAATAGATTTAAACAAAAGTCATGTTTCTGAACCTTTAGTGCATAAAAACGACCACCAAAAACAGTCTAATTCTGCAGAAGGTCTTGGTGCAGTGCTTCTCAGTGGGTGGTTCCTAAATACCCCACAGGTGGATGAAAGACAAGTTTGCAAGCAAAGAACCACTTACTTACGGGTGAACATGGTTTACTATCTCCACGCAATTGAAAACTTCTAATAATCAAACCAAAAAAAAAAATATTACGACCTCATTCACTCACTTCATTCATTTCACAACTCTTAATATATTTTGACAATATTGACAAGACTGATTTTCCTTGTTTATCAGGCTTTTGTGGTTTTTGTCTCTTCAGCAGATAAAAATAAGCTTTTGCAGAATTTTGTTTTGATTTCCCAGGTCTGCTCTGGGGCCTTGGGGATGAGGTCTCGGCAGAGCTGAGGGAGGAGGAGGAGGAGGAGGGGGGGACAAGATTAAAAGCTGGGTGTCTGCACATGATGGAGCTGATGGGTGACAGCCACGTCTCCTTGCATACAGTAAACATGCTGGCACGTGCACACACACACACACACACACACAGACACACACATACAGGCGAGTGGACCGTTCAGTGCACCGATGCTTTGCAGCCTCTGACAGAGGTTGATGGGGTGTGTTTTGTGTGTGGCGTGCAGTCCCTCATTACACTGTCACACGTGAACGCGGGTATACACACACACACACACACACACAAGCGAGAAAGGTAGTGCAAGTATTCAATTATACCATTTCATTTTCTCCTGTAGTTAATGTCACCTAATCCATTCTGTGTGTGTGTGTGTGTATGCGTGTGCGTGTGTGTGCGTGTGTGCAAAAGCCTGCCAGGTAAGCACCAATTACCTAGACAGCTCACTGGCACTCTTTCCCTCGTGGTGTGGCACAAGGCCAAATGTACACTGACACACACACACACATACACACACACACACACAGCATTGACATTATATCCCAGGGTTATAAACTTTCACATATACAGCTTCTATGGCATCCATATCTCTACCTGAAACACACAAACACACAGTTGTACTGAGAGAGAGAGAGAGAGAGGGAAAAAAACCTCCCCTCCAAAAACTGAGCTAAACTTCATCTGCATTTCTTTTTCTCTGACTTTCTCTCGTTTCCTCACAGTTTTTGGCAGTGTGCCACAGATATTTCCTCCACTGTGTGCACATAGCAACAAGGTCTAGAAAAAAAGAAAAAGAAAAATAATGCCGACTGACTTTTTCATCAGCTGGGAGAAAAACAGCCGAGTGTTAAAGCTCCGCTCGATTACAGCTGTTTCACCCTGAAACCCAAATAATAGTTCTTCATAACTTCAGAAGAGCGGTTACTGTAAATGGGTTTTCACAAGCTGCAGGTGAACTATTTGTCTGACCTCAGAGGTAGTTTGCCACCTGTTTTGGGCCAAGGTGTTCCTCTACTTTCCCTAGAAATTTCCAGTCACAAATGCTAGCTCCTGTCTGTGTTTTCCAGGTGTAAAATAAAAAAAATGACGGACACAAATCGCATGCAAAATCCCTCCGCAAACATTCACACTCTGCCTGCCGGAGGGTAAGTGTAGCATGACAAAGGAAGGGAAACATCCCCTCAAATAAGCAATAAAACCAAATTGTGTCACATCTCAGTTTCTCAGTCAGACATTGCTGTGTATGTATGCAAGTAAGCATGTGTGTGTGTGTGTGTGTGTTTCTGAGATATTGCCAGAGCCCTTTAGAGACAGCTCTTAGACAGAGCAATGCCAGCCGAGCGCTACCTGGCACTGACACACACATCTACACCCCGACCAGCTCCCATCAGGCTAGTGGAATCCCACTAATGAGCGCAGGGACCTTTTCTGTGCACACGCTGTGTGTTTGTGTATATGTGTGTGTGTGTGTGTGTGTGTGTGTGTAGCCAAGTGATGCGTCAGGAACGCTGTATGCCTACTGTCACCCAGCAACCCCACCCCCACCTGCTTTGGAATACACAAGTAATCCAACCTGCGAAAACCACACAAATACACAGACAGACACCTTTTAGGCATCCAGAGGGATAACTGTGCTTGAAAAGTATGCCAAATAAGATCATTACATCTCTCGCTCTGCTTCTCTCTCTCTGTCACACACGCGCTGCAACAAATCAGACATGTAGAGCGCTTGGAATATATACCAACGTAATACCTTTCCCGCTGGGCTTCTTAAAACACTTTACCCCATGAAACTATGAAATATCACTGAACACAGGTACTTGTAAATTTTCCTGACATTTTTCAGGAGCATCACAAGGCTTTAAATCTTTTAAAATATAATGTTATCTTCAGGAACATGAATTATTTTTACATATTTTACATCAGCTAAAGATTCTGTTTATTTGCCTGCTTCATTTTTTTCCACATAATGAGTCATTCGGAATATTTTGTATGACTACACCAATATTACATTAAAAATATGCACATCCATTAGAGCAAATTTACTGAGAAAACATAGTGAATAATATCTAGACATAACATTTCCGCTGGACAGAATTTTGCCAACAACAGAACAATTACAGCCAAGTGGAATAAACAGAATTTTGAAAACTGTTTCAGGAATTGAGCAAATGCTGCAGCAACAGACCGATGTTAAGAAGTCAAGAGGCTGAGCGGGATTAATCTATCACTGCATCTGTATCTGTTCATCTAACTAGATGAAAAGTGGAACTGCTTGCACATCATAACCCCATCTTCACTCACACATTTCTCTCTCCAACACATGCCAAACCAATAACCCTGATAGTTGATGAAGAAACAAGTCAATTTCATTGGATGTGTGTAATACTGGCTGAAAAAAAAAGACCCTGGATGTAGTGTTAGATACATGGGTTAGAGGAGAAACAGCAATAAAGAGAAGCATTGGCTGTATCATATGTCCATTTTAAAACTTTGAAACTACAAAATGACATTATTACCATCAAAATCACATTAACCGTTCATCTGTTACATTGTTTGGACTGATGTAGATGAGGAAATGAATGGAGGAAATACAAATTTCCTCAGAGACTGTTTAATTCCCATACTAGACCATATCATACTACAACAATGGATACATTTCACAGCACAAAAACATGCTGCACACTAGTTTTCTTTTGTGGTACATTAGTATGTTTTGTTAGCAGAGCATAAAAATAAAAATAAAAATTCAAAGCAGCACTTTGTTACCAGCATTTTGTAAGATACTAAATGAAAACCTAAGTGAAATTGCTTATTGCAGCATTCCCTGAAAAACACCCACTGTACCTTTAAGAACATCACAGGGTCTGTGTGTAAAAGTGTGACAGAAAGCCGAGCCATGCTAACGTCATCTCTGCAGCGTATATGTGCCAGTGCCTACTGTACAGAAGAGATGGAGGCCACTGATTAAATAGTAGTTAAAACCTGTTTGCTAATATTTGTGTTTCAGTATTCATTCATCAGTTAGGTGGCCATTCTTTTGATTTGGATTAGATCCATATGCTACACATAGTCAAAATGTAGGTATTCATCCAACACTGCTACACAGAAAGCCCACATTTTCTTTTCTTAAAGAAAAAAAACGTTTGTGCCGACGCATGTATACACGCACAGAGAGAATCTGCATCTACGTACATCTACTTTCAGTGTGTGTATGCACGTGTTCACACTAGATGTTCTAAAAATATCCCAGCGCTGTGCTGCTGCCGACTGTGCGGATGTCATGGCAGAGGAATGTGGGCCACGCGCCAGCCGCAATCTGCTCTACAAAACCGGCCCAAAATCTGTTATTCTAACACACATTTCCCCTTAGAGGCAGGACAGAGAGATGGATAGATGGATCGATGGAGGTGAAATGTTATTCTAACAAAGTCTGGGTTATTGTATCCAGTAGTCAGGACAGTGTCCCTTTCTCCTCTTCCTTCCCCATCTTGATCTTTCTCACTCTTTTACCAACACATGGGCCCCAGATGACTGGCTGCAGGGATATGTCGACCAGGAGTTCACAAGTGGTACAGATGACAGTGATAGCAATTATTTCATTTCCAAATATGTCACTGTAAACTTTCTTAGGGTCATGACCAACCATTTGTGGATTACAGATATTTCAAGCATCTTGATTATGACCCTGCAGTGAAACAAATACAACTGTTAAGTATTAAGGCAAGCCGAGACAATGCAGCAAGGTCCAAATTATGCCACACCACAATATTCAAGGGTTCTTCAAAGTAATCTTGTGAGTTAAAGATGAAAATGCTAATTATATTGTCTAAGCAGCATGTTTGAGATGACGTGATTTATTAGAAAACTCAAACTACAAACTTGGGAACTCTGGCAGTTTTTCATCCATAATTAAAAACCATCAAGTACTTTCAAACCCGCTACCCACTGCTGGTGTAAATGACAGCTACTGCCCCACAAAGAGGCACCCCGCCACTGAGAAACAAAATCTTACATCTAATCTTACATCAGCATGATTTGCAAACAACAAAGTTAGTTCCCCAAACTCAACCACAAAAGCATGTGTTGGCTCCCGAAGCTCACATTCCAATCCTAAATACGTCCTGGTCCCCACGTCCCTTATAGCTTCAAGTAGACCGGATGCTGAGCTCAGCTTGGAGCTCAGAGAAAAGGCAAACGGAACGAGGTTGTGAGGTTACTGGGGACATGAGGCCCTATAGAATCGCCTCATTACACCACAAGCTCACTGCATTGGAATGCATGTGTGTGTGTGCGCGCGCTTGCAGCTACAGGGCCCTCCCTTCAAACTAGAAAAGAGAGGAGAGGAATTCCACAAGGGCTGAGGGTACCTCCTGCAAAACTGTAAACCACTTAAAAATACTTGTGATGTCCCTCTCTCTGCCATCTGCTTGTGAGGTTGGGTTGGCTTCCTGGCTCAGGAGCCAGTGGGCGGGGTTGGAGAGGGTGTCAGGAAACTACCTGCACCTGGGTAGTTAAGGCCTCAGCCTATTTGGGTGACTTCCTTGTTAACCTCTTTCTCTTCTCTTCCTTCCAGGCCTGCACCAGCCAGATGGGCTAGGGTTTTGTGTTTTGTTTGCACACATCACGCACACTTCACTCATCCACACTGCATTCATTACTGACCTCTTAAATTGACAATAAATGTCATTTTAGAAAGTTTATTCATGTGTGATTCCCTTTTTTGGTCGCTGACTCTGAGCCAGCTCGTGACAAACTGGGGGCTCCTCCAGGATCAAAAGAACCATTTTGGTAAGAAAAATTTAGTCTTTGTGGTAATTTGGTCTGCTTTTGTTTTTGCTATCTCCTGTGATGATGGGAGTTTATCCATTTGTTTGTAGGCATTTGGTTTTTGGAAAGTCTGGATTTAAGACCTTGTTACCAATTTGGGGAGTACTATACATGAGCTTTGTTTTCTTTTGGGGGAGAGCTTAATTCTAGTCCTTTCCATTAAAACAAACCTGATACAAAACACCAAACTCAAGTGCTACATCCTAATGTGCATCAGCAAAACCAAAAGGTGGACAAACTGGAGCTTCCCCACTCTAGTCACGAATACATACACTCAACACTAGTCTTTAGGCAGCTATTGATGGGGGGTATTTATTCACTGTAAACCAGTGCGTCCAGTATGTACATGCTATTACCTGCAGTTACCTCCAGAAAGCCACGGACGTGATCCCAAGCATATAGCTCTACCCACTTTCACTTCCACTTTATGAGGTCAAACTGAAATAAACTCACTGCTAGAGCTTGTTACCAAAACCGAGTGGGAAAAAATCCAGTAACATAATGGACATCTTGCATACATCCAAAATGCACAATAGACAAGTACTTAGCAAATTTCAACCAAACACAAAACAAAAAAGGAACAAAGGACGAGAAATTTTCTCTTCCCCAGAAGAAAACAAAGCTCATGTATGCTAATCCCCAAATTGGTAACCACGTAGACAAAGTCTAAGTACACAAAGTCCAGACTTTCCAAAAACCAAATGCTGATAAATAGATTGACGAACCCCCATCATCACAAGAGGCAGCAAAAACAAAAGTGGGCCAAATTACCACAAAGTTACATTTCATCTTACCAAAATGGTTCATTTGATCCTGGACGAGCCCCCAGTTTGTCACAACCAGCTTAAGGCTGGACAAAGGAGGAGAGACCACACATGAGTGTAACTAAAAATAGATTTATTGTTCATAACAAAAAGATAAATGACACTAAACACAACCAAAACTAAAGCCAGACGAGTTGTCCACAACTTTCTTGAGCAAAAACAATATAACAAAATGTATAATACACTAGATTTGAGTTGCATTCTCAACGGGATCCGGTCACGTTCTATGTGGATATTCAGTCTAAAATAAGTCATATTTTAAATAGACTTCATGCAGGAAACTTGGACTTTGACATCATCTTTTCTTTCGGTACTTACAAATACAGCAGAACAATGTCTTCTATCTGCAGCCTGGCTGTGATGGTTGCTCCTGCCGAGCTCAGTGTCACAGACACACACACATACACATGCAAACCTCCCGTCTCCGCTGTCAATCATATCAGCTGTTGGCATTTGCATGCTCATACACACCGAATCTATCTGAGTGTGCATAAGTGACAGACTGCCAGCACCATTCAGCCCTGTCGAGCATAAAACGCTGTCAGTCTGGTAAAAGTGGAACAGAGAGAGAGAGAGAGAGAGTGAGAGAGTGAGGGGAAGAGCTTTTAAATGCAGACGGTGACCAAGTTTATTTTGACTGAAAGAAATAAATGCCACAATGCTTTGAAAATCATGTGTGTGTATCTGTGTGTGTGTGTACATGTGCATGAGCAGAAGAGGCCCAGCTGGCTACATAATGAGGGGTTTAAATTGACTGGGCTGCCCACCCACCCTGGCTATGTGACCACCTGACCCCTGTTGTAACCCTTAACCCCCCCCACACACACAGACACACACACAAAACGTAAATTCATCAACCAACTAGAAGGCTGGAGCTCAAAACCTAACCAGCTCTGAAGATTGTCCAGCTTGTACAGTTGTATAGGATGTACTTGTTTGTATTCTAGCTTTGAATGTGATGCAAAATCAATTCAACGCTGGTTAGCTGTCAGGCTGGAAGACACCAGCTGTCTGACCTTTCCACTACCACATGAATACAGCATACCACTTGTGACTGAAAGACAATTGTCTGACTACAACCATCCCAGATCCACACAATAACCAAAATGCGATCAACTAATTATTTGGGCCATCTGTTCAACAAACTGCAGTCACATTTTTTTATTAACTGAGAGAAACAAGCAAACATGATTCATTTGTAGTGTTAAAAAAGTACAAGACAAAGTGAAAGACAATGAGGAAGCCCAAAATATGAATAAAAAACAACACATTCTAATCTTGTGTGGGTTGTTTATCACATTCCTGGACCACTGACTGTGTTTATTGCAGTATTGACAGATCATCTAACAGTACGTGGAAGGAGTTTGTTAAGGTTTGCTTCCTCTCTCAGTGCACGGCATACAGCACCGGAGGAGTATTACAGTAAAAAAAAACCTGGGCTCAAAGCAACTGTTTCCTGCTCATTCAGTGCCACAAAGCACTGGGAATTTTAAGTGTCTCTCATAAAGTGAAATGTTAAAGTAATGGCGTGATATCAGCTTTGCAGCAGTATCTTTGAGAATTCTGCTGGTTTTAGGGCTCAGCTGAGGAAAATTCTTCATTTTCTGAAGTAACATTTGGCAGGTTAAGAGTGCTGACTGTTGAGAAAAGGAAAACAGGAGTCCTGGGCCACATCTGGTCTCACAATATACTAAAATACAGGTCTCGTGGTAGAAAATATAGCATAAAGCAACCCTTGTGTGTGTATATATATATGTGTGTGCTTTTTCTGATCTGACAGGTTGCATAACAAATGGCCCCCATTCAGTAATAACAGCCTCGTTCAACACACTTACCCTCCAACTCTGTCACAATATCACTTTCACTTTGGCTACATGCCGCTGGTCAGAGGTTTGACTCAATTCCCTGCACTACGGGTGCACGCAGACACACACACACACACTCGCTAGCCGTTATCAAGAGGACAGTGAGTTCTGATCGACGGCGCTCCCCAACCTACTGTCATTCATCATGGTAGCAGTGGCAATGGCTCCTGCGCTTCCCCGCTATTCCCTCGAGAGCCTTGGAAGACCCTGCTGCTGATCCCTCTTAACAGAGCTGCATTTCTGACCCACTCACCTCCACACACACCAGCTGCTCCACATAGACAAATGAGACATGACTTCTATAGCAATAGTTTATTTCTCAAGATTCATGCAGCCAAAGGAATATGCTCTTCATTGTCATCCGGGCTATATGTCATCATGTGCAGTCTCTGGAGATTATAACAATCCTTTCACATAATATAAAACCTGTCAGGACATTTATATACTTAGACTGATGTCATCTTTTAATACATGTATCAGTACAGTATGTAACAGCATGAAAATGGTGCAAAGGCACACAATAGGGAAGTGCTGTCTGTGTTGCAAATTTAACTACCTGGTGCATGTGTATGCACACGATGAGTAAATAAAGTCTTGTCCAACAAAGTGCCTAAGGCTATGACAGTCCTAATGGACATTTTTTGAAGAAATGTTATTTCCATGCATGGTTTTTCTACTGTTTTACCACTCAAACAGCAGCTTTAAAGAAATGAATTTAATTTCACAAACTCTCAATACTTTACACTACTTGCATTTAAGTGTTTTGGTTAGATTAAATGCACACTCGGGTCATAAAACTAAACTGGCATGGCGCAAGTGCGTCACCATTTGATTCTGATAAAAACAAAAATTGGACTCAGTTTATTTTCTATGACAGTAGCAATATATTATCAGAAACTAGGTTGCCAGCCTGCAAGGTTTAATCCTTTAAATGTGGCAACACTTGACACATTGTCTAGTATTTATTTGTGTTGGTCTTGTAACATCACTGTAGCATCTCACTAGGGCTGACATAACATGCTAATTACTTATTAGAATGTGGTGTGTGTGCGCACATCCA
The DNA here is from genome assembly GCF_963924715.1 of Thunnus thynnus. Classification (NCBI taxonomy): domain Eukaryota; kingdom Metazoa; phylum Chordata; class Actinopteri; order Scombriformes; family Scombridae; genus Thunnus; species Thunnus thynnus. The sequence continues at coordinate 15,891,082 of NC_089531.1, read as the reverse complement.
TGCAAACAATGTTTCAAAGCATGTGCAAGTACAGTTACAGTGTGTAGATATATCGTGCCACAGAGGCTGAAGCCCTCCCTCTCCCACAAACACAAGGAGGGACAGGAAGGCAGAAACAGGAAACAGAGTAACCTCATTAGCCTTATGCCTTGTCTGACAGGAACACCCTGCAGGCTAGCAGGCTCATACAAATACAACGAGAACCACCGGCCTCTGGTCAGCTTATGCAGCATCCGTCTGCTACTCATGCAAGATGCCATTTGTATGGAAGCAAGCTGGTTTGAGGGCAACGCCTGAGGGGGACTACTAGAAAGTCTGCCTGTTAGCCTTGGATAGTCAGACTCATCAGACTGACTGCAGGATTACATATGGAATCCAGTTAGGTAAAGCTGTAAACAATCAGACAGGAAGAAGCACACAAGCACCATCACACACGTGCACACAGGCACACTTACACAGCGACAACAACTCGTAGCCTGAGGGTTTAAACTCATTTACCCTTGCAGAATTTTGCACGAGCACAGGCAAGCTGCTTTACTAGAAAGACTCATTAATTCCCCTTTCCACAACCAGGACATAAAAAGATATTGAGCGTGTGAAAAAGGCTGCCACTTGCCCACACAAGTGAAGAGCTAAATGACTGTGTATTGCGAGACACAAGTTAGATTAACCCAAATGAGAACCACTTCAAAAAGCATCTCCCGCTCTCCGTAGAGATGCCTAAAATCCTAAACCAAAAGAGGTTCTCGGCACAAACATTTTTAGATGCAGCGAATGGTGCGAGTGTCTGCTGATGCAAGTGCGATTAAGTCATTAAAAGATCGATATAAGCACCCCTTTGTGTGTTTGTGTGTGCTGAGGCAGCACTCTAGTAGTAGCCTCTGTGAATTAAGTAACAAACTGGTTTTTGTAGCTGCAGAATAGTCGCTTTTCATACCCACACACAACCTGCACTGAATCTGCATTTTAACAGTTTGCATTGTTACATTGGTTCTTCTGCAAGCCCTTGTGAGTGATGTTTACCTTAAAACCTCTTTCTGCATCCCTATACAAACACATTTACCATACATTTATTTACACAGAAGTGTGTTTTAGCCTTAATACATTGACCTCCTTTCAACTTCATTGATAACTTTGCACCTGGGTGCTGACAAAGAGCTGCTGTGTTATCACATTCAGTACAGTAGCACCAGCAGCTTAACACGTGAGACTGACAACAAGGAAGAAAAACGAAAAAACCTTGGTAAGACAGAGAGACACATTCTCAAAAAACACGTAAGACAGAGTTGCGCAAGCAAAAGGAGTAGGAGCAGCTCCTTCACATGCCTGATAAGAAAGAAATGTAGGGCTTGCCTTTTTGTTAGACCATAATGCACCACTCCACCTCTGTATACTATGATACTTTTTCCCCATGCAGTGGTTCTCAAATTCTTTCACATCAAGGACCCCTAAACTGAGAAATTAGACCATGGACCCTCATTTGATAAGATTTTGTCCCAGAGTCCCCCATCTGATAAGATTTTTCCTTTTAGAAGTTTTATTACAGAAAGCGTATTTAACCCATACCAAACCAAAATAGTCATACGTTCTGTCATCGTGTTACTTATGGATGGAATTATAGTGAAAATAAATTATTCCTCTTTTTGCTGGAGACCCCCTACAACCTCCTGAAGGACCCCTGGGGGTCCCCAGACCCCACTGCACTAGTGCATGCATGCAGCCAAAACACTGTCCAGTGTTGTTCATTGAGATGGATGACCACCCTCAAAAGGCCTGGATCCATGCATTCACACTGTTCCATATATGCACGCACGCACACACAGTGACATTTTATATTTAAATTTGACTTTGCATAGTAGCAGAACAGAAGAAAGCAGTGTAACTAGGGGGAGAAGAGAGGAGAAGAGAAAGGAGAAGAGAAGAGAAGAGAAGAGAAGAGAAGAGAAGAGAAGAGAAAGGAGAAGAGAAGAGAAGAGAAGAGAAGAGAAGAGAAGAGAAGAGAAGAGAAGAGAAGAGAAGCACAGTGGCTCCTGTGTGGCCACTCTGGGCCTGGTGCCGGTTGGCATTGGTTGGTATCACCCCCTCTGCAGCTGGTGGCAATATTAAGCCGCCTACTGGCAGAAGGGTGGTGGGGGCACTCGGGCGTCAACTAGCCAGGCTGAAGGTGGGGCAGAGCTCTATGTGTGTGTGTGTGTATCTGTGTGTCCTAAGATGCCCTCTGTTGGCCCTGATGTGTGTGCACACTTGTGGGGAAAGTCACTTGAGGGTAAGTCTGACTTTGTCTATGCAACTGTGTGCACATGCCCTGGGCGTGTGTATGTGTGTGTGTGTGTTTGTGTGTGTGTGTATGTGAGCCAACATGCAGCTGCTTGCAGAGGTAGATGGCGTGAGGATCCCAAGCATAAACAAACCAAACTGATCTGAGATGAGAACATGACAAAATATTGGCCAGGGCTCCAAAATCACTTTTGAAAAAAAAAAAAAATCCAGGCTGTGGATAACCTTGGAATGGATCTTATCAACTCCTAGAAGGTCAGGCTCTCAGGCTTTAACTCCACTACAGGATAATGTACATTCTTCACAACTGAACCAACTTTTTTTTTTGTTGCAGATACACTGCAGTGTGCTTTAAGAAATCACTGTCATTTACAAGATTCCTCAACAGCAGTAAATTTCTCTATTTGATAGCTCTTACAGTTGTAAAAAGATTTTTAAAAAATAAAATTTGGACATGTTAACATGACTCTTCTTGAGAAAATGTTCTGACACTGATAACAACCCACGCCAGAGATACCATCAATGTAATGCTACCAAAAAACCCCTCAATGCTTGGGACTGCTTTTCAAAGCAAAGACACTCATTTTCCACTAGTGTAACTGGGGCTGATGACAGCAATAACAGAGTAGCTTGTACAGACCATGTAAGGTCAAGTCTCTCTCTGGCTGACAATCTCACTAACAAGCACGTCACAACACGGAGCCCTTTCTACACTGTACACACACACACACACACACATACACATAGAAGCACACAAATGTCTGAGAAGCACTTAAAAGCTCACACTATACAAGTGCTTGTCTGGATCATTACTGGCAGACTGTATACTGTTATGTACACATACACACACAGTCAGTGCCAAGAGGTGCATATCCATCCTTTCTGCGTGCAGCGACTTCTGACAAGCAACTCTACGCTATCTGCATGCACATTCACAATTGCTGGTTACTAATTTTATGCCTTCAAATGTAGCTTACATAGGAATCAAAGAAACCATCAGAGTCAAAAAGGCATAAGCCAGGAAACAGTACCTCCTACATGTCATCCTTTTCAACTGCAACAAACAGGAATATATCTAGAAACCCTCCTTCGAAATGTAACTCATCCCCCCAAGAAAGCTGAACATCTGGAACTACAGTAGTCAGGCGGAAATAAATAAATAAATAAATAAATAAATCACACACTAAGTTAATTCAGAATGTATGACAAGTGTATATTGAAAAGACTTGGCAGCTGAAATATTTCTGATGACATTTTATTAACAATACTCTCTGCGCAATTTTTCATGTAACTTGCCAGACAAATGAGACTGTTCCAACAAAGCAATAATTAGGCAACATAACTATTATTTCATAGACAACACAATTATTTCGCAGACTCCCGTTGCTTATCAGGGGAAAAAAAAAATGAATCAAACTGTTGTGAACAACCCACAAATATCACTTGGGTGACAAGTTAATTACCCAATTTAACAAAGCAAATAATTATCCTCTGGCTCTGGGTCTAGTGAACTATTTTCCTTATGGAAATGAGACTCCATGTGCAGACGGAGTTGCATGGTGGGGAGCTGACGTCAGCAGTTATTTAGAGAAGAGCTATGTGGAAGCTCTGGAGTGGGTCAATAGTTGAGGCCTGTTATTACTTTGTTGCCTCTCCTGGTCATTGAGGTAATTCAATATCAAAGGGAGTAGAAAAAGGGGGGTGGGGAGGGTGGGGGGGGGGGGTTAATGCTCTTTTGTTTCTTCTGGCTCACACTTTGAGGAATGTGAGGTTCATACAATGTTTCTGTCTCTCACCCTCTCTCACACCTCCCAGTGAGTCTGTACCAACCACCTTGGATGGACGTATATGCATTCAAGTGCGTGTGCGACGTTATAACCTCAAACCTGCGTGTGCTGGCATTAATTGAGAACAACGGGGGGTCACAGCAAACATATGTCAGACATGACACACTTCTGCTGAGCTAAGTGGGTTTTCTTACATATGCACGAGCGCAAACACTTCACCATGTAAATGTATATATACAGACACGAGTGAGTGTTTTGTTCAACAAAATGGCTTTGTGGCCTCTGCAATCCCTGTTACATACCAATGAGTTTTTTCTTAGAGATTGGCAACAAAGAACAACCTATGTGTTCAGTTATAAGCCGTATGGAAAAGGCAGCGGTGACTGGTGTTCAAAGTCTGAAATGAGTGGTGATAATGAATGAGTGGGTTGTAGTGGACGAGAGCCAAAAATATCTTATATAAAAGTGTCTTGCCAAAAATGAACAATCACAGCCAATGAAGTTATATGAAACTGCAAGCTACAATGAATCTGTAATATGAACATATGTAGCAAAGCATACACCTGCACACAGTCCACACACACAGACACACACACGCATACACACCAACACCGAAAATACCTTTTTATTTACTGCACCATTCAAAAGGCTAAACCAGTTCACAAGTGAAGTGCTAGACAAGCACTCCATAATAAATCTATAACCGTTCGCAGGGGAGTGGAAAAAAGCAACCTTTACAGCGCAACCTCTTATTCACATATCCTCTTGCCGTTTGACTCTCTTTATTGCAGTCCAGATGCATTCTGTTTATTTACCCGGACACCATGGTCCAATTTAGCACGAATGAGGGAAATTAAATCAAGCCTTGTGAAATCGCTAGACTTCCCGGCCCTTGTTTCTTCCATTAAATTGTCATTGTTGGCCAGCCATTTATGAGACACGGCAAAACAAATGTAACACTCAAGGAGCGGAGCAGAAAAGCCAGAGGACGTGGTGTAAATTGCAACACACTGGGTGGGTGGGAGGTGGGGGTACATGGGCCAAATAAGAAATAATTTGTTGAAACATTAAATAAGATGGATCAGAGTTTGTAGCGGTAAAATGGGGTCATGCGGGTATTTCGAGTGTGGATAAAAAAGCACTGGAGCTTTCAAGTCAACTGCAGGGATAAAATGCAAAACATACAGTTGATTTCAATCACACAAGTATGGTCTAAATTATGGTTATTCCAGATTTAGAGTAAAAAAAAACAAGTTAAAAAACAATTAAAAATAGCTTTCTGGCAAAATAACCACCTAATTTCTTATCAAAGACCACATATGGTTTAAGCTCCACATCGACTCGATATCCCGGGGCTTTCAACAGAGAAGTCCAGCAAGAGGTCAAGGGTCGGGGGCAAGCAGGTGGCCGGAAGGGTCAAAGTTGACCTCCAGGCGGACACATCAGTGGGCGGGCCAAAGCCACTCTGCTCAAAGGACCCGTCAATCACAATCACTTATTTACCATGCGTCAATCTCTGATGGCCCCAGGGATCCCAGCTAGCTATTTCTCTCCTGCCTCTTTACCCCCAACCGGAGCCAGATAAGGGCCTCTTTACATGACAAAGTGCTGTGGAAGAACCGGGCAGAGAAAAGAAAAAGGTTCCTTTCAGTTGCCGATGGGGGGCAAATCCTCTGCCCACAAGAGGTTATGGTCACATGGTTCTAATTTAAAACTGAAAGGTGAAATGGGAACTTTGAATTCTTAGGCCTAACGTCACATCGAGTATCTTGCACAAACCCAAATCTTAAGCCCCTTTTAAACAGAGATCCTACAATATTGCTGTTAAGAAGACCCCTCATTGTGCCGGCTTTGCTTTTTTTTTTTTTTTTTTTTTACACTGAAGCAAAAAAAGTTGGCATAATGCTGCCCTTGTGTGTGATTTTAGATAGCGTACCGGCATTCCGGAATCAGAGGCGTGACGTGTAACACTAAAGTGTCGGCGTCTAGTCTCGACTGCCCCTCCGTGCTGGCTCTCCCTTTTACACAGACATTGATTTGGCAAATGTGACTACCTCTGCTGCCGGCTCACTGGTGGAACAACAATGCCGCCCCGTTCTGTGTTTGTACATTTCATACAGCATGGCGAGACGGAATAACAGCGCAACATTCCCGCCTTGAACAGTCTGTATAAAAAGGTGCTAAAGTAAGTGGCATTAACATGACATCCTATATCACTGCTTCTAATCTAGCTTTGTAAACCATATCCTAAAAGCTTTTTTTTTTTTTTTTTTTTGGTTTCAAACCAGTCACAATGTAATAACCACTCTTTTAAAAATCAGACTGTCATTTTTACAGCAAACATTCTGCACACTAGAAACCAATTAGACTAGGCTTCTCTGAACACGAAAACTCTATAGAGCTACTGTGGAGCATGTGTTACAACTTTAACTCGCAGCTGTAAGCTCACTCACCTCGTTCTGAACCTCGCCCTCACTAATGATGTGCAATGTGCTAAAGTTGTCACTGCTTAAAAGAGACAAGAAGACAGAAGGAAACCATCTACCCTTTTTTTTTTTTTTTTTTTTTTGTCTTCAAATGAGCTCAGATTCAGAGAGATGTTTTGGCACGTGAAAGCGAACGTTTTTTGAAAGAGAGAACCAAGATGTGAAAAAGGGGAAGCCTGGTTTCCATGGTTTACAAAAACTGGCAGACAAACAAGGCGTCTGTTATGAGTAAAATAAAAAAAAAAAAAAAAAAAAGAAAAAGAAATATATTACTACAGGGAAGATGGAGGATTTGGGGTTTGATTTTGTTTTGAGTCTGGGCTGGAGAAACTCCCGATCGAGCCATCTGCCCGTGTGAAAGCAATCGGAGGAGTCAGACGGTTTATGCCAGCAAAAAAGAAAAAGGAGAAAAAGAAGGGGTGTCACAGGGGAGTTTGTAGGAGGAAGAGAGGGAGGGGAGGACAGGTAGGCATTGTGTCTCGAGTTCCCCTTTCTATTCATTCACCCTGGTTCCTTTTTGGCCTCTTGGGGGGATGGTAACTGAAGAGGGTGTTAGAAATGTCTTGGTGCTCTGAGGCTGTCATCTGCGGACAGAGGGAAGTTTTGTATTCAATGCTCTGTAAGGATGAAGGAATTCAATCAACTGGCATCTGTAGAGGACAACAGAGCCCACTGAATATCAATAGCTTCAGGATTTTAAAGAGACGTGTCACACATTTGCAGCTGAATGTATGTAGGCTCGAATGCCAGCTAGCAAAGACAATGGTGTTATAGGGAAACTTTGATTAGCCTGAAGCCTGTTATGTGAATGAGAAACTAATAGGATGAAAATAAGCGAGGTCATTGCCACAGAACAGTTAGTGAATCTCTTAAAAGCAGCTGCATGTGAGCGAAAGCGGAAAGCCAAGGGCACCGAATTCTTCTACACACATCAGCTGATTTCTCTGACACAAAAACAATTTACACCTCAAGGAAAATAACTGTTTACAATCCTTCAGAATTATTAAAATGGTGATTGCTGAGTTACCGCCGCACTATGAGGGGCATTTAATTTGAGATGAGGTGAAGGTATGATGACAGGTCATCCCCATAGGCCCCGCTGGTATTTCTCCTTAGGGGGAAGTTGATTTTAAATCTCCCGTCTCTCCACCTCTCCCCTCCATATTTCATACAGACTTTTCAAATGCGTGCAAATCTTCATCCATCACTGACAGGAAGGCAAAATAAACAATCATACCGTAGATCAATCACTGTCTGTTTAATGCCGCACAGCGCCGATGCTGCGGGGTGGGGAGGTTTAACACGGTGGCGTGTGTGCTCACGTATAGTACGTATGTGTGCTATATGCATATTGTTTGTGAGTGTGTGAACGAGACAAGCAATCAGAGGAAGTTTGTTTGCGTAGCGCACGGCTTAAAAAACACAAAGCATATGCAATATTTTTTCCTTTTACTGCAGAGCTCTGTGGATGTGGAATCTATCCCGACAACCAGTGAAAACCACACTCGAGCCTCACTGTCAGCAAATGATAAATAAGGCTACATAAAGCCAAGTCTGCACAGATAAACTCTTCAAAATTCTCTTCTTTTTTTTTTTTTTTTTTTACATTTGGTGATTAATGACGGAGGATTTTTAAAACCTGTCCTGAAACTTGTCTTCATCTCAAGAACTCTGAAGGCGGCGGACAGCTACATACAAATATTCAGAGTCCATTTGATAGCCAGAGGTGAAGACACATTAAACACTACTGTAAATATGGCCAAAGAGAAGAAATGCATCAGGCCCTATCTGCTGACATCGTTGCTGCCAGGACTGATCCTGTCTTTAATCAAAACCTCAGATCTGGGCTCTCTATCACTGTGTCTGCTTTAGAACCAAAGTCTACTGGCCGTCATCACCTGGCCTTCCCTCCTCTCATCTAACACTTCATAAAGACCATTCATCCCACCATCCTTTCATCCGTCTATACTGGGGGCCTCGTTAATCCTCCTCTCCACCCTGACCCTGTACCACTCTACTGGACTGGGACAAACTTCAAAGAGAGGGGGAGAGAGAGAGAGAGAGAGAGAGAGAGAGAGAAGGAGAGAGAGAGAGAGAGAGATGGTGTGTGTGTATGTGTGTGTGTGTGAGAGAGAGAGAGAGAGAGAGAGAGAGAGAGACAGATTGGGTGGGTGGGCAGCTGTGTTGTGCTTGGCCTACACCACAAAGCCTTTAGAGGACAAGGGCCCACACACACACACACACACATATTTATATATACATACATACATACATATATACACACATATATATATACCCCACTACTCTTCAACATCCTCTCCAGTCTCTCAGCAGTTAATCTCTTGAGAAAGTGAGTAACTAGGCCTCACCAATTTTCCCCAAAGCCAGCATAGTGCAGAGCACAATAGTACACATGCTAATCCGCAGTGTGATGGAAGAGATCATTTAAAAAGGAGGGGTTCACAATTATTCAAGTCTGTATTAAAACAACAGTCAGGTGCCCATATGAACATTGAAACAGGTTTTTCCTCGCTGTAGTCATTCCTCCTGTTCATACTGATCATTAGAAGATCTCCTTTCAATGTAAGTGATTGCACTGAAGGAGGACTGTCACTTACATCCTAAGTACATCGCGAAGGGATCTTTTTTAAATGGTCAGTATAAACAGGAGGAATGATTACAGCAAGAAAAACATGTCAATGTCCATTTGGCCACTAAACTACTGCAGTGAAGAGAAAGTGCAGATGATTCACGCCCTTTTTTTTTTTAGATCTCCAAATTTGGGTTTGTGGATTCCTCCCGATACACGCATTCAGTCTCAGGACATTCAAAATGAATCAATGCGTTTCACAAAATGTAATTAGACAGTAGATTATGTCCAATCCGCAGCTATCGAATGACAGGGACACATCATTTTCCCACAGGAACGTGCACTATTTAACCAACCGGAGTAGAATTACAACGGTGAACTCCGATGAGCAGCCATTAACTGGACTGGTACACTGTGTGCTAAGACCCCATATGTGCTCCGCTGTGCCTAGGGGAGGGGCACTAACAGAGAGAGGCCTTTGACAGACAAGCCCCAGCTAAAAGTGACAGTCTGTGTTGGAAATAGACTTGCACACATGCATCAAATAACACACACACACACACACACACACACACGGCTGATGACAGCTAAGGGAGTCTGACATGCCTGCCACCGCCACTGGTGGATGTATGTTTATTTTATTAACCTGCCACAGACTCAGAGGACGAGGGGGGGGGGGGAGACAGAGGGAGGGAAAAGAAGGAGAAAAGGCTAAACGTCAGTGTGTGCACGCTGTGACCTGTAAATGTACATATAACCTGAAATGCTTCTATTTATCTGACACATTTTAGTTTATGTGCTAATCTGTATTTATTCGCTTTTAAAAAGGTTTTTCCCTCTCCAGAGCCTACGGCGCTACATCAAGTGCATGTTTTTTCCCCCAGTAGGAAGGTGTTTCAGACTGACATTTTACTTTGTGTCTGACTGTGACCTATTGTGTCCAGATACAAACATAACAAAAACTCAGTGTTACGACTGAAGGTGTGAAAATGATGGGAATGAACAGAACATGGCCGCAAAACTCGGGTTTTATTTTTGCCAACATGTTTCCATTATGCCTTTCATGTGTGATAAGTCTAGCTCTTGACAAGTAGCAACAGTTTTGTAGCATGCACTTTAAACTCCTTAATGCTAGAACTGATAAAGCATTTTTGTCAGACAGTTTCTGGGCTACAGTGTCTCCAACTAAGAATACTTGGGAATCGAAACCTGGAAAGTTCACAATTGACCAACACTTCTCACGGAATAGCAGCCTCGTGTAGAAACGAGCCATTCCTGCATCACTTGCTCATCTTGCCAAACCTCACTTATGACACAACCTCATGGTATCGACCATAACTGCCTCACGATTCACTTGGCAAGCTGGAAACTGACACCTAGCCTTGCATGGCACGCCCTGTCAATACTAGCCAACCCTGCTCTGCTTATTATTGACACTGACTCCTTTCCTGGCAGGATTCTATGTATGTGTGCTTCTGCCCCACAGCACCGTGGCTCTTAATTGATTCATGTGCTTTAATAAAAAGCTCAAACTCTCCCTCCGCCCGGAGGAATGCACCTGTCACATGAAATCAGCAGACGAGGAGTGAGAACAACGCGGGGCTTTAAAGGCCTCCCGTGCCACAGCTACCAAGACACACAGATGCACAGAAACAGAACAGCAGAAAGTGAGTGGGCAGGAGGACAGACAGTTGCAGCTGATGCGGGTCTGCGAGTGAAAAGTAGAAAACCGTGCTCCTCTCGAGCTGTGTGTGTATGTGTGGTGAATGAGAGAGTGTGTGTGTGTGTGTGTGTGTCGCTCTTTGTGAGCTGTGTGTGGGTCAGCTGTTGCTCTTGGCCCGGTTTACCCGCACAGCCTGGTGGCTTCACGGCACAGTGACACCCTGTCTTCATGTCCCCATTTCTCTTTTCTCTCACAAACGCAGCTCACGATATAACGGCCCATTCACCGTCACAACAGCAGAAACACACTTATGTTATGTGGGACCAGGCTCTTTTTAACAACATGCTGAGTCAAAAAAAAAAAAAAAAAACAACTTCTGGCTGACTGGCTTGAGACCATTAAGAGTGCTTTTCCATCTACCACCGCTAGCACCTTCCTAAGAAATAAGGTGCCATCAGTGTAAGTACCTTTAATTGTGCCCCAAGTAGCATTTAAACCCAAGCTCGTGTTTTTACACGTCTTGAGCCGAGTTGTGTGATTTACAGAGCTCTCATAAAATGTGCCATTTAATTTAAGCCGATGTTCTGTTAGCGAACGCTCACAATCGTTTTCCTGTATTAGCTCAGTGAGAAGCCTTCAACGGTTTTATTTCTGCTCCGTCGTTTATAACTGGGGATTGGAAAAAGAGAGGAGGGAGTGAGTAAGAGGGGAGCGCAGCAGAGAAGCAGAGGAAATACAAGGGCATAATTGCACGCCACTTGCAATCAACTTGAATTCTGCTTTTGTGCTGCTTAAAAAACAGAGAGGAAAAAAAAACGCGCTAAAGACATCAAGAAATACAGAATCAAATCAACATGCTGTGTTCAATTTTTTCACCACTGCTAGCACCCTTTTTTTTTCTTCCCTTTTCTTTGTTTGAGTAATTGTCAACTTACATTATGGCAAAAGTAAAAACAAGAAGTGGAGTGGTTAAACAAAAAGAGCCTTTGTTTACTTGAAGAAATGATGGAGAAAGAAAAAGTTTCCATATTTTAATGCGGTTGGTTGGGCTATTATGGGTGAGAAAGCTTTATTCAGCACTTGCCAACACCTTATTAATATATAAAATTACAAGGAGGACATTGAAAACAATGGCAGGCTCTTATTCAGGTACAATTCCCTGCCTCCTTTTACTAAACTTACTAAGACCAAGCCATTTATAGATGTAATGAGAATAAAGCTACAAGTGGGAATGTTGACCTGGTGCCATTTCCTAGCACTATTCTGCTGATTATGTCTGTAAAAAGTTAGGAAAAGCCTGTTTCTGCAGTTCTATCAGTGTCTGGTGAAATTTAATTGACCTTTTCTTGGCACGACTGACATAAAACTATTTCTACACATGAAGGACAACATCACCTGTCAAGTCTCAATCATATATAAAAGAATGAGAATAGAATGAATTTAAAAAAACAGTCGATTTAAGAGATGCAAGTCTCACATTTTCATCAACAATAAAACATTAAGTGATAAAATATTACCTCTGATCATCCAAAACACTTGCTCACACCTAGCATTAACATGTGTCTTGGGTGATCCAATCACAAGTGGACAGCTCTACGTACGTCAGTTCACACCTGGCATTAGAATGTGTCTCCACATGCCTCTTGAGTGACTACCTGTGATCGGATCTCACTTCCCTGCTCCACATACTACTTACTACTCTAAATACTACATGCGTACTTTATTTCCATTTGTGTTGTTGATTTTAACCGGCGGGAGGAAGCAATGCACTTCCTGTGCCTAGTCTGCCAGAAATTAAAAGAAGAAGAAGAAGTCGGTAGCCTGTTTCGCTCTATCCATGAGAATCCATTTAGCCTGTTGTGGCTTCTTGTTGTTGTTGTTTCGCACTTCAATATGACACTATTGGCGTGCGAATGAGTACATACTTCTGCTTATACAGAGGATGTCAGTTGAGTAGGTGGTGATTCAATGTGGCCCGGGACACATTTGCGTACACACTGCTAAAAGAATGTGACCATATGCGGCCTAGACCACCTCCTGATGTGGTCTGAGTGATCAGATCTCAATGCATCCTCAATGCGTCTCGGGTGTATTCACATCTGTACTTAGAACTATCACCCAAGATGTATTTTAATGCCAGGGGTGAACAGGGCCGTGGACTGTTTGAACGTGGCCTAATTAGCAGAGTGTTAAAAACTACAACATGAGGGGCGTTCTCTGAGCGCAGACACGGCAGCCAGAGACTTGTTTGCCAAATAACAAATGCTTGTTCAATTACGCTCACCTGCCAAAAAATGGTCGTAAATATTGCTGTAGGCAAGCAACGCTGGCTGGGGAACAGCCCGAAGCTCTTGGGCCAAATAGGCTGCTGGCCTTCATAGAGTCTGGTTGTTTCTCTTCACCCTTTGCAACCCTGAAACATGCCCTTCCCACCTGACTCCTCTCAGATTTGCCTCTCTCTAACATGCCCTCTGGCAGAAAACAAAAGCACATACTCCATACTACATGCGGTAAGAAGCGAAGAAATGCTCAAAACATTCAACTCAAAATGAATAAAAAGAAACAGCAAGTAATTTCTGTCACTTGCCAACCCCTCGCTATTACACTTGCCCCCTGGATTCAGGAGATGCAGGGGACTCCAATTGCCTACTATTTCCTGTCTTGCAAATAAACGGTCCAAATATACTGTAGGTACAGTCTCTCTCTCTCACACACACACACACACACTGAAAGTCTGCCAGCCTGGCGCCTGCTGCCTGAGGTAGGAGTGAGGTAGCAGAGGAAAAGAGAGAAGGAGAGATAGACAAACCCCAACATCCAGGAGGCGCCGCCACAAAGGGCTCCTAAGTGAGGTCATTGTTTTCCCCTGGTTGTCATTTCTAACCATATCTCAGTCAGCCCCACCTTCCCTTCAGTGCCCTGTATCTATTCCCACTCAGCACATCAAGATAGTAGCAGCTAAATATAAGTTAAGACGATTCCGGATAAGGCTCTCCTTCTCTCTCTCTCTCTCTCTCTCTCTCTCTCAAAGCTGAAAATACTACTACTACCACCCATGGGGGGCCTCCGCTGCTTAATGAGATTTGGGAATGCTGGAGGGGATGAATGAGCTGTGAAGCCAGAGCGGCCAGCCATTTTGGTTTCAATAAACTTCTTTCGCTTTTGAAAATTTTAGCCTTGGGTTCTTGATAAATGAAGTGTCGAGCAGCCACCGGTGGCATTTCCTGTGTGGCGGAAAAAGAAATATTCAGCAAATTCAAAAATTAATCTTCTTTGGAGCCGGCTCTTGTGGATTTTTAAAAAAAAAAAAAAAAAAAAATCACGTCGACTGCACGGCCAAATAGTGCACGCAGGAGAATTTGTGAACCGTTTTGATGATGCCCTCATAATTTCATGTCCGACACAACAAAACACTCTTCTCATCACATTCACATCAATATAAATTTCAGTCTGATATTCATCGTATTGGTAAGCAAAAGGTAACGGGAGCCTGTGAAGCACACACATATGTATAGATAAAGAGCTCAGAGATTCTAGCAGGTAAAGTGGCCGCTATGCTTCATTAAGCATGCTGCGATTCCCCCGGACAGGAAATGACATTGTGTTAGTGTTACCGAGCAGGGGAGGGCAGAGTGTTGAGAGAGAGAGACCACAGGGGGAGAGAGAGAGAGAAGAACTGACTAGAAGTAAGAGAGATTAGATTAAGAAAGGAGGGGAATGGTCTAACATGAAGAGAGGGATTGATAAAGTGAATTAGTACACAGCGGAGGGACACAGAAAAGAACCCAAGCATTGCATTACCTCAGCTACAGCAGAAAAGAGAGAGGTAGACGGTGTTATATCAAAGGAGAACGAGCCAAAGAGAAAGACAGACGGAAAGACAAAGAAAACAGCATGCGGGTACCAGGCACACAAGCTTAATCACATTAACACTGACTGGAGGAAGGAAGGATGGAGGGAGGAAGGAAGGAGGGAGCAGAGTGCTGTAAGACAAACCCATATTGGAAATCAAGTCTCGTTCTGAGAGCTAAAAGGTCAGCATGGTCACAGCGTGCATGTGTGTGTGCCTGTGTACTTAACAGGTTGAGGCCACTGGAGAGCCCAAGGTCTGCAAAGCGGAGAAGAGGTCGATAGTGCATTACCGAGACAGAGACAGAGACAGAGAGAGAGAGAGAGAGAGAGAGGGGGTAGAGAGATACTGCTGCTGTGTGTGTGTATACAAGGTCCTGTCTGTCTATTTGTACTCCACAGCAGTAGCAGAGACAGTATCTCCGCTGGGAGTCAACACCCGCCTGTATCACAGTGTGTACGCATGGATTTGACGGGCGGCAGCTGAATGAATAGGCAAGCTAAGCAGCACTCACAGAGTGGCTTCAGAGAGATATTTATATCCGCACCAACTTCCCTTAAAATACCAGCTCCAGTTGCAATAAGGAAAAAAAAAAAAAAACCATCGAGATACTGACACTCTCATGGCTCTCACGGGCTCCTTGTTGCTCTGACAGACATTACATCATAAGGTGTGGCCTAAGAATGATCTGGGAACAATTCTCACATTCATGTCCGGCCCTCGTCCAAATCCCAAATTCCCATCCTTCCACTTCAGTTTAAACAACAACCCACGAGGATTAAGCTATGACATTAAGTCGTGCTAATGGAAGCAAGATGGAGAATGTTGTTATTATATCTTCATTTGCCTGTATGAAACATGCATTTCATTGATTTGATTAGGATATTTAAGATGGCGAAAGGATGCACGGAAAAAAGGAAGCGAGGGAAGAGAGGTATGGTGAGAAAGCAGAAGAGACGGAGATATGTGGGAGTATAGTCACAAACTGACTAGCAGTCCTGCTGAGTGCTAGCAGGAGGTGCGCGCGCACACACACACACACACACAACTTCACGCAAACACGCTTGCACACATGCAGAGTGGGCCAAGGCATCTGTGCTGGAGACCTGTGTGAGTCAGGCTGACGAGATGACAAGCAGACAGACAGAGAGGAATCAGGCCTAAGCGAGGGAGAAGTGATCTTGATGTGCAGCCAGTAAATGTGGCTCCATCGCAACAGAGCTGAGCAAGTACATAACTTGTCAGACAGACACACTCACTGAGATATGCACGCACGCACATGCACACACACACAGTAATAGCAGAAGGTCAAAACTCAAGCAGAAGCACATGAAGCCAGTTTATCTCTTTAAGTATTACTTTTTGCACTTGTACACCTCAGTGGAATACAGCTGGGGCATCTGACAATTTCCCCTTCCACACATATAGCCAGGCAAACACACACACACACACACACACCAATATGTAGTAACACACATAGATGGCTCACTGTGAAATTCTTTATTGGTCTATGTCATGAGATCCTTTGGCAACACTATAAACAGTTTTATATCATGTGTACAGACTGTGTTAAGGCTGTAAATTTGGAGAGCAGCTGCATGAAAAATTTGCCATTCTGTACAAGTCAGACATATTTTCTGCTACACAGCGAAAAGCCATATATATCTGTTTCACGTAATAAACTGAGCAGAACAGTTTTCCCCTTGTCTGATTTACCATCTTTTTAAAGAGACGCCCATTTTTGGAGGACACCCCAAACTCCCCTGGAAATTGGAGTGAGGGTGATTCAAACATTTTACATTCCAAAGCCAACAAAGAGCTTTGAAATAATCCTTCCTTGCTGCACTCAAAGCTCCCCTGCCTGCTATAAATCCATATAAGAGCATCAGCGTTTCCGCATCGTAGTGTAAACTGCATACCAGCGTTGCCCTCAGTGTCCCCGCTTTAAAAACACGGACAAGACACTCTGGCTCCGGCTGTGGCTATCCATCTCCATTTACATTTACTCTCCGGACTGGAATCAGTGTCGAGATGTTTCTTTTTTTTTTTTTTTTCTCTTCTTGTTAAAATGTTCTACTGAGAGGGGGCATATGCATTTATCGGATATCTGCAAATCTCCCTTCGCAACCCGTCTGGCCGGCTGAAAACAGATTTCGAAAAGGCTATTATTAGAAAACATCATCCGCTTCAAACCCTGCGCCGTAGACACAAATGCATGCACAAGCACTCTTAACACATGCACACACACACACACAACTTCCTCAACCCAACTCTGTGACCCTTTGTTTTATCATCGGCCACGGACAGAGGGTGGGGGTAGGGTTTTACGCCGCAGGATCAAAGCGAGCTCAAAGACGGACCTAAATAACTGGAGGAGCATGGTCGGGTGAGCGATGTGTAAGCACCAAGGGTGAGACTGAACAAGGAAGACAGGGAGAGAGCTCACCACAGTAGAGGCCAGCTCACTACTTTAACTCAAGGCTGTCTGTGTATTGTCATAAAAACACTTCGTATGGCGTCCTAACCACATTAAACCTCGTGGATTTATAGGGCCCGGCTATTTTTATTGGGTCTCCAAAATGACTCCAGCCAAATGGGCTCTTAATGAAACACGGAAGCCCGGCGAGAGAGACCTATGCGCTGTTTGCGGTGTCACTGGTGAGTAAGATGAGGCTGTGCTTTGATATGGCTGAGAGAAACAGCAGCCGGTGAGAGCACGGGTGGGGGAGTGAGGTCAGGTTTGTGTCAATAGGAGAATGAGCTGTCTGGTTCAAGGACTACAAATGCTTAGTTTGATATGTCAGCTAAGACCACAGTCTGTGAGGTGCCCTGACTCAGGCCTCCCTCTTTGGTTTTAGAGGGGAAATGGTGTCCCTAAAATGCGTCTTATTCCACCCCACCGCTGGCTTATTGCTGGAGAAAGATTTGTCAAATAAACCATTTGAAGTCAGTCCAATGATGAGTGATTAATCGTCGGTGGCATCTTTCTTTACACACAGTGTTGCTCTGACTCAGACAAGCTACAAGAGACAGAAGCACTCTGAATCACAAATGAGATTTTGATATTCACCACAGACTGAGCCATAGCAATTTGTTTAATATCAACAAAAAAAAAAAAAAAAAATCCTTGGCTGCTTTTTGTCCTTTCAGTGCAGTTCTTTCCTGTTTTGTCCATTCTGGTGCACCCAACCCAATGACATGCCTTTTTCTGGCCATAATTATTGTCTATTTTTAACTGGGAAACTGTACTCTCAAGAGAATGGGTGAAACCACAATGACAAACCACAGGGCTAATAATAATGAAAACAGAAAACACATTTAAACCGAAGGCAGAGTTTCGTGTTTATCTCCAAAGAACTTTCTGTCTAACCACGTCACAGCACTTCCCATGACGTCATCAGTCTGTGCCTTGTGTCTGGGAAATACCTCCAGGGGTTTCCTCGTGTTTGTCTCAGGAAAATGACGCGGCTAGTGCAACCACAACAAAGCGAGATGTCTTCATCGCGAATGAGCGGCGCAGGAGCTGCTGCTCACATGCAGGAAATCATTTAGCTGACTCATATCTGTGTCAGTGACATGGCGCATTGACCCACTCTAGTTATAAAAATCACACAGAGAAAATGACTTATGGTGATGCAAGGCCGGGGGAAGGCAGCGAGGGAGGGAGGGAGAGAGAGAGAGAGAGAGAGGGAGGGGAGGGGAGGGAGAGTTTGGCAGAGGTGAATCCAGGTCTGAGTCAGAATCCCCAGAATCACTTTCATGTCAGCGTCATTACTTAATGAAACCCAGAGGAGGTTTCTCATGAGGAAACATTTCTGTGCAGCGGGAAGGCAAGGTATGCGGCAATCAGCAAAAGAGACTACAAAAGAACAGCTTCGAGTGTGCTGGGGGAAAAAGTTGTGCTAACGATGACTGTGTGGGCATGTTTTCATCGGGCTTTGAGAAATAGAGTTGACAATGTTTTTTTGAGCAGGAAAAAGACGTTCCACGCGTGCTGCTGCCAGATTTTCATAGCTGCCCTTGTTGCTTAAACATTAAGATAAGTGAAAAACTACAGTAGTCACAATATGCTAATAAATTCTGTCTCTGTTTTCTGTAGCATGTAAGAGCATTTACAGAGACGGAGATGAGAAATCTAGATGCAATCACTAAGAGTATGTCCATTTCAAATTTATCTCGCCCTCCCCAAACATTAAGGAAAAAAAAAAAAAGTCTTGGGCCCGGCAATGACCCCCTTTCCTCATGATATCCTTATCAGAGGAAGAAACTCTTGCCACCGAGTCCTCGTATATCTTCTTCCTTGTTATAATCAAGACTCTTTTTTTTCTCTCTCTCTCTCTCTCTCTCTCCGTCTCTCACATACACACCCACACACAGAAGTTGGACAAGTGCCAGAGTCTGAGAGGCGAGGAACACGGGGTAGAGCGCATTTAAGGCTTCAGATGATGATTTAAATGGATCTTCCACTCAAATGTCACTTTGCATTGGCCTTGACTTCAGATTGTTGCTCATAGATTTCACCCGCGAAGCAGCCGAGAGCGCGTATAGACAATAAAATGCGCGCCTGTGTGCGTTTTGGTGTGTGTATCCTTATCTCGGCCGAGCAGGAGGAACGAGTTCAAAATGATTTGCGATGCATTTATCCTGCCCTAAAAGCCTTACACCCATATGCACAGTGTGTACACATTCGCTTGTCTTTTGCCCTAGACAAAGGGTCACTGAAAGCAATCAATCACGGTGTGGCGCTGAAGAAAAATGTTCACATTCGTCTCAGCAAAAAATAATCAATCTTAATCTATCGTGTCCCTTTCATTTCACATTGACAGAGGGAGTGGGAGGGAAACTAAATCAATAGGAGAGAAATGTGTTGTCGCAACAATGACGTGGCATTAGGTGTGTGCTCGTGTTTATGCAGAGATGGTGAGGTCTACCCTGACATTCTTAGGATTCCTGAGGCTAAGTATTCGGTTTGACCTGAGAAACCTGACGGCGGAAGGGGAGAGAAAAACTAGTTTGCGTGATAGCAAAAAATTAAAAAAAGGAAGAAGTAGTTTTATCTCTCACGCATGGGCATCCGGATTGCAACATGAGCTTGTAATGTTGCTAGGCTGGGTATGAACTCTACACGCCCTCTGAGTTGGGGGGTAAGTGGGAGGGAGGGTAGACTGTGACTCTGGCCATCTCAAACCACAACTCCCAGGAGGCTCTGGCGATTTATTGACCACAGGGGCAGTCTGGAGCTAACGCGATCTCTAACCAGACCGACCGGGAAAAGAAGCAGAATTAGTACAGGAAAGGCCATAGGGGAGTGTCTCTGTGTGTGTGTGTGTGTGTGTGTGTATGTAAGAGCTCACACAGTGAAGTAGTCCTGTGCACTGGAGACAGGTTAACTGCCAGTGTCTGCACACAGCGGAAGACAGGCCTGAGAGCTGCCGCCCCAAACATCCGTTATTTAGGGAACGGCAATTGATCTCTCCCTTTCTCCCTCCCCTCCTCTCCTCTCTCACTTCCTTTCTCTATATACATCTGTTCCCTCTCTCTCTCTCTCTCTCCTCTTCCCTCACACCTGCTCCCTCCCTCTCTCACCTCCTCCCCTCTTTCTCCCTTTGCCCACCACTTATTCCGCCTCTCCCCTGTCTCCTTGCCAAGCTACGTCAGTCAACAGCTCAACCACCAGGCAAAATCATTCGACACCAAATTAAAAGTCGTCTTTTTTTTTTTCCCTCGCCTGCCTCCTTCCCCCCTGTAAGTGGTGGGTTTGTGTGGCGAGGAGGCTGATGCGACTCATGCTAGCCTTGACAGTGTGTTACTGATAGCCGCGCAAACCGCATGAACAACATGAAAAGGGCCCTTGGATCATTCCACCCCCCTCCCCTTCCACTTCCCAAGATTATTTTCCCACACAGTCAATCCCCCTTGCGTTTCTACAAAATGATGTGAATCACAGGAGACCTGTGTTTTTTCGCCATATAACCACCAAGTGGGACATTCAGGAATTTTGACGACTGTCAGGGTTTCCCCCTCCGTTTGCTCACGATTCCGAGTTCTCTTTCCCACTAAAACTTCAGAGTGTGGGGGAGAATGGTATCCTGTCAGAAAGATCCAGGAATTCTCTGAGCGCTGAGTACAGTGGGGACTCAGTGGGGAGAGAAGCCGGTACACTGAAGCCATTGTAAGCAAGCCAGCCACCCACACGTGGTGCTAGGCTAGCAGATACACTCTCATGACTGGGGAGACAAGAGCTGTGTCCTGGATCCACACTATATATATTAGCTATATACTTTGTTTAAGGTTCAGTTTTAGTCAGACTTTGGATGCAATTATTTTAAATACGAGGACGCGTCGCTCCGTGTAATGATCTTGCCTTTCATTCAGCCACTCCGCGCTGTGCTTTCCCTCTCTGCAGTCTGTTGTTATGTACATGTGTACTTGTAAAAAGCCGATTAGAAACCTTGTTACACGTATACATGGCAGAGTAATCAGCATTCTCCAGGAGAGACCAGGTTTCTCTAATCCCCTCCGCTGATTATTGTAACCAGGTTTCTCTTTTACATGACAGTTAAGGAATGAGATTTCTGGAGAAAGCTGACTGTGACCCCTTCACTTAAGTGCACATAAAAGCACTAAATGAAACAGGACAGAGCAGGCTTCATTTGAACTATTATCAAACCAATCAAACTAAACTCTTAGGTATAGCGGGTAGGTGGTGTGTTTTGGCAAGCGTTTCATCCCACTGGCGCCTACACACTCCCCAGCTTCTCTGTTGTGACTCCGAGCTTTGCATTATATCAGTACAGCTCATCACAATGGAGGAGTACATGCGAGTGAGCGCGTAGCTTTGCATCATCGAGATGGAGGAGTATGTGTCGGTGTGTACCAACACCACTCCCTCGTGCCCCCACACCTCCACTTATCACCTTGGCCACATCCGCAACTTCCCTGGGTAAAAGTGAATAGCTCCTAAGTCAATGGAAGGCCTGTACAGTGGAAGCAAATATGGCTTTTTCTGTTTCAAACAAACGCTGCTCCCCTGCTCACACACACACCTACGCACGCTGTCACTCACTCTGTCTCGCACAAACACAAGTTCTCTGAAATTACCATCTGCACGACATAATGATGTGGCTTGCTATATAGACACGGCATGGTGCCATTTCTCTTTTGTTATCTGGGGATAGGTGGGATCAAAGACAATAGAACCATACTGGGGCAAATGTCAGGTTCTGTTACTAACTACTGCTTGAAAACACTGTGACTATGTACGGAACTGTATGGTAAAAGCTTGAAGCTAATTAACTAGATAAGAACTGCGGCAGTTGGGCTCAATCTTGGGCCAAAATCTGAAAGTTTACGTGGGATTTATTTCCTGGCAATAAAACGTCGCAACGGAGAGCTGAGTGGACCAAACGGAAGAGGTCGTGGATGTGAGTGCTTTTTGGAAAACCAGTGGTGATGTAACAAAGATTTTCCCCTATCTAAGCTCTTGATGTTTATTGGTGATGGAGGCTTTTCTTGCCACTTGTGTCATAGTGAAACTCATCTGAAATCAGGTAGTCTTCCTGTCAGTACAGCAGAAGAGGAGGAGGAGGAGGAGGTGGTGCAGGGGAAAGTGTAAAGATGATGACTAAGATTTTAAAAAATCATATGAAAATAATGTTTGAGGAAGGGGACCTAACTAAAGCCAAAAGATACTGAAGCGTTTCCTCTTTCTGAACATTCGTCACCTGATTTAACTTGGAAAACACCAGAGCACGGATATGATACATTTGAACTGATGATTAAAGTAACTATTATCGCACAAAGTTCCAAACACTACCATCCAAAGTACTTTGCATGACTAAACTGTAGGAGGCCGAGCAGGAGGCCCCTGCACTATCCCTGGGGAAACCCTGTGCATGTTTGCGTGCCAGGCATCTCTCCCGCTGGTTTGAATAATTAACTTGGGGCCTGTTATCCTCTGGGCTTATTCAGAGTTGCTGGACCGTTTACTCACCCTTTTTAATTCCTTCAAGTTTTGGACTAAAAACAGGGGAGACGGTGCTGGCTCTTCTGGGACCATGCTTAAAAACATCCCCCCTACACACACACACACACACACACACACACACACACACACACACACACTTTCTCCTCTTCAGGGTGTGAAAGTTTGTGGTTTGTGGCGACCCATTCATTTCAGAAAGAAAACAAAAAAAAAAAAAGAAAAGGAAAGACTGGTTTGCAAGACAAGATGATGCACAGCTTCTCTGATCTGTTCCCAGTTACCCAAAACACGGGGATTTTTGCTAATTGTGTATGTGCTTTTTGAGTCTGAGCGAAGGGTGTAGGCACAGAGAATAATGCAGATATAATGAGAAATTTGTATGAACAGGAGTGACCGTAATGGAAAACCTAGTCATATTTAACTTAGTCATAGTTATGATAACAGTCACAATGTAAAGGAAAACAATGTTTTTCATCATCTTCTATATGTTTACCTTCAACATATCTCACTAACGTTGACCAGATTTGTGACGGATGCAACCTACACTGAAGGTTTCAGGGTAGTTGAGTGAAAGTAAAAGACACTGCTTTGTTACTTTTTGGTATCCTCATAGACACATACCGGTTTTTCATTTAAGTAAAATCCATTCAAATTAAAACAAAATATGGCTAACATATATTTAAAGTTACTTAGAAGAAGAGGAAGTAAGGAGCCTCAGCAAAACGCCTGCATTTCTGAATCAATGTTTTATCGACGTGACTGGTAGCGAGCAGCAGTTTTTATTGTATTTGGCAGGCCATTGATTTGAACACGTGCTGATCTCTCCGCTCATCTATATTCATTTGGATGCTAAAGGCATCTTAAAGAGACCGAAGGAGAAAGGGAGCTTGTGGTCACAGGTATACACACACACACACATATACACACACTCGGAAGAAAATGGGGGACCATTCTCGGCATGTTAAGAATCGCTCCGGGGAATACTCCATATGCACAGCATGTTCACATTTAACAGCATGTTGTTAACATGTAGCTTTACTGTGTATGTGTTCAATCAACCAACACATCTACAAAGACAGATCTGAACATGAATCAGGATCTAAAGCAGATCCTTAACACAGAGACAGCTTCTATTTCTGTGTTTGAACCACGTTTTTTGAATCTATATTTAAAATAAAAAAAGTTTTTTTTAAGCTTGCACATTTTCCCCACTTACATTTAAAGTTTGTTTGCTTGTGTATACGTTCCGTATTTTGTCCTGCCTTTATAAACATAGCTCAACAAAATGCATCTCTTGTATAGTGTACAACATACCCAAGGACATAGCTGAGCAGCCATTACAGAGCAATCTTCAGCTCTGGTTTCACTTCCCATTAGCCATTCAGAACCATGACAATACCCAGGGGGGAGGCAGCCCTGGCTTTTCCCCTCTGCCAAGGCCCTCACATTAGTCAGTGCTCTCTCTACTACACCAACTCCCCCAGAAGTCCCATGTTTTACAAGCTAATGATATTCTTCTCTCTATGTATGACCGACAAAATGGCTATTTTTTTCTTCATTTCTCATAAGAGCGTGTCAAACCTTTACTATTTAGTACACTCACAACTTAACTGAGAAGCGGTCAACCTCCAATCTCTGCATCCCCTGGGGACGCATCATCAAGGGCAGAGGGGTCATGTTTGGAACTGGAAGCTACCACACCGTGCATACAGTACTACACGTGGCACTTAGTTACATGTTGCATCGGTATCCGATTCCAAATCTGGAGTATGAGTAACGCATTACTCACAAATATGTTTAAAAACAAAATTATTCGGAATCAGCTGGGAAATTTTTGTGACTGAGCTTATGCTCTTAAAAAAATAGAAGCACAACCCTAACATGAATTAAGGCAATTCAATACTACACATCTGTAATGTAACTGCCATGCCTTTATGCCCCGCACCCCTGGCTCAATAGCCAAGTCAGTCTCTCCTTACCCCTGCCCTGAGTCCCTGCCCCTTTTCCCCCGGCTCCGGTCCCAGATTACCCATCAATCCCATTTTATTCTACTGGCTCAGACAGCCCACCAATCAGACGGCAGGATGGGAAGGAATATGATAGTGGATTGGCTCGTGGGGGGAAGGGGGTGGAGCAGCTCAGCCATCCCCTAACAACAGCAGCATGCTGTGAAATGAGTGAGTGAGCCTGAGAGACAGAGAGAATTCACTCGTCCAATTTCACCTTCTCCATGCATTTACTTCTTCCTCATCCTCTCTACTTCTTAGCTCGCCTCTCTCTTACAGTGCGCTTCTGTCTTTCTTTCTCTGCATCTCTCACGCACACTTGCTCCGTCTCAAAAATAGCGCTTTCCCCCGTCCGGTGTCTTCTCCCCTTTGCTCCCTCGGCTGTTAGTCTGCATATGAGTGCTGACTCCGTTGATCGCAGCGACATAGAACAGAGCTCTGCCGAGGCTTTAGTCGTCTCTCACGTGCACACGCACACACACACATACACTTGCTTGATGCCGTGGAAGCCGGGGGAGGTCAGGCTGGTTGCTGGCGGAAGGAAACAAATTACACACTGTGCTACACATGCCCACACACTCAGACGCAAGTGCATATGTGCACACACACATACACACACACACACACACAAGCAACTCAGCTCGGGTTGAACGGGGTCTCTTTGCTGACCTACTTCTTTACCGTCACTCAGAGGCAAACACTGGGAACGCTCGCACTCAACATAAACTCTGCAATAAAGACTGCTGTTCGCATGATGTGGATGTTTAGGATCAAGAAGGGGCTCCTAACCTCACTCCACACACACACCCCCCCCTTCCCCTTTTCTCTTTTTCCTGTGGTAAGGAGACAGCAACAAAAAGAGGCCCCCTTCTGTAGGCTGGAGGTGTTAACAGCCAGCTTCAGCCTCAAGCAGCCATCTTGTCTGTTTGTGTTCATGAGAATAATAGAAGGGGAGCAAAAATGAGAAGCAGAAAGCTGCCTTGAATGCACGTGTAATTATTAGTTCACATAGCCGCCTTTTACACTTTCAACTATCCGGTGTGAATGACATCATTTTTGGTGTGCTGGTGCGTTGGTGTGTAAGATCACATCTTTGATTTTGTCCTATGATCCTCTTATGAAAGCGAGAGATCCTTTTAAATAGGTCTGTGGACAACTCGCGGCATCTATATTCAGACTGCTTTCCTTCAAAAACGTCCTTGACATTCTTTCTCAGCTGCATTATGTGAAGCAGTTCCTTGTAAAATAGAAAATGTTTGTTCAGAACCGATAGAGAGAGTTGTAGAGCTTCCAATGCATTTTCTTCTCCGGAATGACACAAAGCACAATGCGCTTCCAGCATTAACGACCTTGTCTTGGCCTCTGTCAGCACCACTTGTTGTTTGTTTGCAGGTTATAACCAACATCTGAAAATGTGAACTCTAATTCTTGTGTTGTGAATGGTCTTTCAACATGCAGTCCAACCACAAGTCAACTGCCATCCAGTCAAGATAAGCAACTCTTGGATTACAGCTCTATGAATACAACAAGTCACCAGCATACCTCCGCCAACTCTAAAACAAAAGCTCTGCTATGCACACACGGCACTGTAGTTACACTTCCTTTGTTTTTCAGCCAGTCCTAGATCCACACATGTTCTGTCTCAAGTTTCATCTTCAAAAATGCAGAATGACACGTTCTATAATTAAAAGATATTTGAGTGGACCTTCCTCATTAGAAGGCAGTTAAATAAAAAAAAAGTTTCAGGTGGTTTCCAGACACTGTAAATTAAAGTTTCTGGCTAAAATCACAGCAGTGTAGCATTACAGTGCAGCTGTGGTGTATTTTTTTGAGTGGTGGGGGTTTGCCAAGGTCATGGATTCATGACCGGTTCATCTTAACTGTTTGTGCCGTTACACCTGCACCTAAAACAGGTGAATGAGATAGAAAGAGAGGTGCTTCCCAGACACACAAAGGCCTTATCGCAGACTTCTAACCATAGCACACACACACACACACAAGACACAGGAAGCCTGCTGAGGGGGAAGCATGTGCCCATTGTCAGGGGGTCTCATGAGCCCCCCCCTCCTCTTTCAGCCCTGACAATAGCTGCATTGATAACACCTACCAACTAGAGAGATACGAAAGGAGAGGGAGAAGGCACGGAGTAGGGACAAAGTGAAATAGAAGGGAAAAAGGCAACGCAGCTTGTCAGTGGACATCCGTTCACATCCTTGCCTCGGAGAACATTTTCTCCCTAAATAGGAAAATGAAGTCTTGTGTGACAGAAATATTTCTCTCCTCTCACAAGACAATAAAAATAAACTCTTGAAAAAAAAAAAAAAGCTGAGCTACAGCCAGGAGAGCGGAAAAAAAAAAGGAAGCGGTGGAGGTAGATCTAACTCGATATTCTTACATTACTTATCAGTCAGCCAGTCATTCAATCAGCCAGTCA
The DNA here is from genome assembly GCF_963924715.1 of Thunnus thynnus. Lineage (NCBI taxonomy): Eukaryota > Metazoa > Chordata > Actinopteri > Scombriformes > Scombridae > Thunnus > Thunnus thynnus. The sequence goes on along the minus strand of NC_089531.1, from coordinate 15,864,005 downwards.
GCCGCTGATGGGTCAGGCTGGGCATGCTCAAAATAAACTCCGCCTGTGAGTGACAGCCGCCTTCGTAAATCAATCCGCGTGACAAGTTATTCATATATCAACACCCTCATTTATGGAAATCATATGCAAACTCGCTGTCGAGTACTAGACACATTTACAAGGGTTGGACTTATCCAATTCCCTCACAAGATCATTTGGTGTTCTTGCAGTGCGGAAAAAAAAAAAGAGATAATTTTTACGGAAAGCTTTTCACTAACGAGGGGAGTGAATGATAACTGCGCTAGCTTGGACTTCTCTGCAGTGGGGACACATCATTCTTTCTTCTTTCAACAGAAGTAGGGAGATGGAATGAAGCTAAAAAGGAGCCAACTTTAAAATTTGTTTGAAAATGACCAAATATCTATTAGTCTTTGCAACAGCAGAGAGAAAAAAATACATTTCAACAATCTTATGATCTTGCATCCACAGGCACAGCCAGGAATTCTGGGCCTCATGTCAACAGCTCACCCCAGGCCTGAAACAATAAATATCTAATCCCTGTCATGTAACAGGGCCCCTGTGCAGCTCTGGGCCCCCCTGAATCGATCAGGGTTTTTTTTTTTTTTTTTCTCCCCCGTACGGTGCCCCTGCCTGTGACACAAGTGAAGGGAGTAATCAATGGGATTTACTGCGTGCTACAGACGCAGTAACAGGACAAGTGAATACAGGATTTAGAGGTGTGTGAGTGTTTATTTGTATGGTTTCTGTTGGAGAATAATTGACAGGTAAGTTCAGTGTCATGCTGTCATTCTCATGGGGTGTGTGTGTGTGTGTGCACAAAGACAAAGGACATAAATTAAGGCAAAGGCTGCGGGGGGTTTGCGCGAGGGAACGGCTGGGACGCTGACTGTACAAGCGGTTTCATTTCCCATGATAACACCGTAGCCACTAGCTCCTCTTGAGATGATATGTCATGAGGCTAAACTGCTCTGTTCAATCCTGTAGACACACTCATTCGGGGTCAACGAGTCTGACCTGAGTGAAAAATGGCGCCGGTGATCACCTCGACAACCTCTTGTATTTTCAGTAATGATAACAGGATGTAAACCTTAAAAAACAAGCCGTTGACTTGTCATGTTTAACTATACTAATTCACTGAAACTTGGTACCGAACAATTATCTTGCCTCCAACAACACTGATCAGGAGAAATGGCATGTCTTGCGAGCCGGAGTCGACATCGAGATTAAAAATTCAATATAGGCCAAGTCACTCGATATCACAACCGTCATATTTCAGCTGCGCTAATCAAATTCACAAGCATGACCTCTGGGGTATATTAAATGTGTATATAACATGTGTCATCTCTCAAATGTTTTGCAGGGGGAGATATCCATCTACACTGGTAAATACAGCGTAAAGGCGAGCCAGCAGCAGTCGCAGTAGCTACAACAAATTCATTCCCCATAAAAATGAGCAGTGGATAGATTTCAGCGTGCAGCTTGCCAGAACCACGGGAGGGAGACTAAATGATTATGTTACAACAACATCGCTCCAGCTCTCAGAAAACAACAATCAGGGTCTAGGTAGGATATTGCAGCCGAGTGAAATTAAAGGGGAGTGGGAGTGAAACAGACAGAGGGAGGGGGCGAGTGGGGAGACAGATTTTATGGAGATCATCAGTGGCCGCAAACGTATTTGGCTATTTGTCTCCTGACTGCGCTACAGAGCGAGCAGAGTCAAGCGACTTGCGAGTAGCCCTGCCCAAAACATATACATCCTCTTTATGAGTTGACAGAAGGAGTAGGCAAGAGAGAGATAAGCTTCTTCTATGTCCAAGCAGCTTTGACAGACTGATCCTGTGCAGAATATGACCCGTCAGTCAAACTCTGTTTGGGCCCTTTCTACGAGCCAAACTTAAAACCCAGACGACTTCCTCTGAGCGTGCAGTATTGCACCACTGGGGACGAAAGAAAAACTATGTCCGCATTGTGGCCTGGAAAGGGTTAACCCGGCAGCAGGCTGAGCTTAATGCAGATTGTCAGGGAGATAAGATTACCAGTTAGTGTGGTGGTTAATGGAAGCCACCGCAGCCCTCCACTGACAGTTGACAGGAAAGGCAGCAACAGGGCCTGACCACGATCTCCCAAAACCCCTTTCAGAGCGTCACAGGGACACGGGTTTGATCTGTCTCAATGGTCAGTGCTCATTGTCCGAACTGGCTTCACAACCTTCCATTCCAACATGTCAGAATCTACTGTGCTTTGATTGGGGATGAGGCTTCAATTTTATTTTACCAATGGTTAAATAACATGTGAGTTCCTGCAGACTGTTGCACATCAGGTTCTGAACCACAAAGACCAGAAATAAACTGTGATGTGCCTCAAATAAACGAGTCAGATGTGTTGAACGGACATTCAGCAGATCTATATCATATGTAACTAAAAAGAAAGATCAGCTATCAACTAAAGCAAAATGTTTGCATGCAATTTCCATGAGCTCTGGCCAGAGAGATATTTATATTTTAATCTAGTTTTACCAACGTAAGTTTAACAGACTAAACTAGATTTAAAAGCTGATTGCAGTGGTTCACACAGAGGAAATCACCCTAGAAAGCTATGAGTGATATCATCTTACAAAATAGACCTGCAGACACTAGAGTTAGGCCTGCTGCAAGAAGTTGTGGTGAGAGCCACAGAGTGTTTTATTTAACATGAACTAGATTCATGCTGATATCAAATTCATACACTTCATAATTCCCACGTGCAAAGTATGATATACCACATATGTTAAAAATTAAAAAGCGTAAAAATACAACAACAGCTCAAACTAAATATTAGTCTACCAAACCAATGTCTGTGCTCCACACTAAAGTGCCCTCAATTTAAAAAGCAGCCCAGCTGTTCTTAACAACTCACCTAGACCTCATAGTGCTACATCGAAAGCCTATTTTCTCTGTATTCTGCTGTGTCCAACATCTTAAGCCTTTTTAAAGCCTCTGTTTGTGTGTCTGTGTGTGTGTGTTGCTGTATGACTGCAGATTACACTGTAGCCAGAGAACGTTACGAAACAAAGCCAGGGCTTAGGCAGGGGAGTTCCTCTGCTCAGGGACTTGTAGTGAAGGCCCGGGAGTCCATTCCCTGGCACAACCGCTGGCACGATAAAGACAAGAGGCAATTAAGAAATGATTTTCACCTCGCAGCTTGGGACAAAACCCTCGCACCTCACCCCACCCCCTTGCTCCACTCACTGTATCACACATAAAGGCAAAGTCTCCTAGGCCTAAGGGGCCCGGATAAAGGGGGGGGGGGGGTGAGACTGACAGAGAGAGAGAGAGGAGGTGAAAGATGGCAAGAAAAGAGGGAGCAGTGAGGGAAGGTAAAGGAAAGATTCTGTGCAAAAGCCACAGAACAGGAAAGAGTGGGGAAAAAGGTGAATAATGGCGTTGGTACAGTGGAGATGAGGAATGGAGGTGATGCATGAGGGGCAATTAGATGGCGTCAGTGTAGCTGTAACCTACAGAAGAGAGAGAAAGGCGCCCACACGCTTATTGCAGACTCTATCGCTGGTAATTGACCTCAAAGGGAGCCTGGATGGGAAGCGAAATAAATGAATTTAGGTCCAAGTGAGAGAAGAAAGACGGAGCTCAAAAAAAATATCAACCTCAATGCTGCATGGGTTGAGCAGTTGGTTTGTGAATGAGATGATATTTCGATGTCTTATCAAGTCAGTTAACTGTTAAGTCATCTATGGATCAGATAACTATATTACTGGATATACCTCTGACTCAGCCTTTCAAATAAATCCATTGATAATGTCTCTTAACAAACCAAAGAGATTGTGTTGAGATTTCAAGTTTCCCACACTCTGCTGTCAAAGTTCTATATCATTTATCAGTGGTTTCTCACACAATACGATAAACCTCTGAGTCAAACCTCTGGGCTCAGTATCAGAAATGCAACCCACCCTGGTTGTGGCCAGTACTAAATGTTGCTGGTTTTTCCCAGAAGACTTGTAATTTCATACACAACTAATTTTTTCTAACCTGTTATGAATATTATGGAGGGGGGATTTCAAGAGTAGAGACAATTATTTACCGTTTGAACGACATAGATGGCTTATCGCTCTGATGCAGTCTTTTATGTCGTGGGTTCAGCAGTTTGGTTCATGAACTCAGATCAACCCATAAACAACATATACTCTCACTCACCCTTAGTGGTATCTAGCTATGTGGACAGTTTTGGTTTTATGCACCTTGGTTTTGAGATGACTGCCTCAAAAATGTCTGTTGCCACTTCAATACACTTTTTAAAAAAAAAAAAATGTTCAAAGTGCTGAAACATTACATTAGAAAAACTCTACAGCAATGTGTCCTTGCAGAAAGCATGTCACTGTTATTCTGGATAATGCACCGAATCGTTGTGTACAAATTTTCTTGGCACCGTTTCTTTTATAGAAGGACGTCGTCCCAATGACACCTCAGCAGATAAAAGAGAAACTGTCTGCACAGCTTAATATCGCTAAGAGCAAGTGAGGAAATGTTATTGTGTGATACACAGTAAACTGACCTTTTACTTTTATTTAGTTCATATTGTTGGTACCGACTAACATGCTCAAGATGTTCTGACTCACAACTTTGTGCCACACAAAGATGCAAGTCACAGCTGCTGTTATAAACACAGCTACTGCATTACAGGCATTAAGAACCACAAGGAACACGTCACAAGGTTTAATCATTATAATGAAAACCACTACTTTTGGTGAGCGAGTGGTCTATACCTGCTACTGCACAATTCTATTGTCACATTTGTTAGTGTGTTTTTTGTTGATTTAGGTTTCATTCTGTACACAAATGTGACATATAATGAATTCACGTATCACTTCTCTATCTCAGCACAAGAGTCAGGAATTAAAACCAGATTTCGAAAACAACTGTCAGAAATGACTGAATGACTGTATGAGTAATATGAAATTCCACTCTTGATTTCAGTGACTGAATGGTGGGGGTGTTTGTTCAAAATGAAAATGACTGTCAATAATGGTAAAATAACTTATCTACTGTCAGGAAATGGGCCAACATTATAAAACAGTTTCTTATGACTATAGTAATTTACTGAATAGATTCCACAAAAGTTGTTTTATACAAACAAGACAAAATGGCTAAATAGGGAAAAGTGTTAGTGGTAATGCACATTTTCTATTCTCTGCCATGGCTCTCTATTTATTTTCCTTTACTGAATCAGCTTTATCTTACATATAGAGACAACATGCTAAGAAATAAAAATAAATGTGCTCATTTCTATTTTAAAATCTGAAAAAAAAGAAAACATGCAAACAGCGGATCAACTTTTGTACAAAAAAAATTTCCCTTCTCAGCTACATTTTCTCAGTTTTACGGTTACACACTTGATTTCTCTGACTCACATGATTGCGAGACAGATCAAGTAACTTCCCCAGAATGCAGCCAGGAACCAGATGCTCCCACAACAATCTAACTTTACTCTTCATCTATAGGTCCACACCCTCGTGAGCTCTAGCTTTGAAACAAAAAGCATGAGATGTCTGACTGGCTAAGGCACCTTGTCGGCGTGTCAGTTTCTATAGAAACCTGGGGTGGGAGGTATAAGTTCCCCCCAATCATTTGCACACACGGTGAAGAGAGTAAAGCTTTTGGTGGTGGTAGTGGTAGTGGTGGTGGTGGGGGTTGGGGGGGGTCACCATGGTAACTTCCTGCTAGTTGGCTTATAGATTATATTTACACAGAGTTTGTTTCGATTTTCTCTTAAGTGCTAACCAACACCTGCATTACTCATTTCAAATGTGTGAAAGTGAACTCGCGTCTGTGACAGTCAGGCATGGATTCAACCAGTGGTTACCACATTTCCTATCCACATTCTAGAACAATTCAATCTAAAAACAGCGGAGGTTTGCGTCACCCGGTGCATTTACTTTCTCGTGAGCTGTATTTTGTCTTAGAGATTCATCGCGACAAAGATCAGTGGGTCTTTACTGCCATTGCTGTGGATATTCCACTTGAGATGGTGCCTAATTTGATTATTTCTATCCTCTTGGATTTCTTCTCCTTGACAATCACAGGTTGTGATTTCCAGGGCTAGCCCTCTCCCCCCGAGGCCTTGTGATGTTTGATCCAGGGCCAGGGGAGGCCGGCCAGACATTCAGCCCAGACTCTGGCGCCCTTCCCTCAGTGTACCATGCACTCTAGCTCCCTGCTGTGAGGCCTGGAGGAAATCATGCAGCCAGGAGAATTGTAAAAGCCCTCGACTATTGAGGAGAGGTTAAAAACAGGGGGAACAATACCTTTGACTCACACTCTGCTTTTCTCGGTGGAAAAACTTTGAAAGCACCTATTGCTAAAAAAAAAAAAAAAAAAAAAATCAATAGGCAAAAAAGAAAAGAAAAATCAATATTCCTGTACTGACTCTTGTCAGTTCATACTGTTTTATGCTGCTTTTTCATTTATAGGAATAAGATAAACCCCATAATAAGAGCAACCCCAGGGAAACCCCTATAGTGCTTCACATAACAAGATTAAAATGAGCAACCATTTGTGCAGAGTATTGTGACAAAATAAACAATTAATAAATAAAATGGTTTGGTAACAACAAAAATAGACATTAAACACTGAAAATGTGTTAACAGCTCTTTCAATTAAATTTTTGCAAAGGCATTACAGGAAGTGCAAAATGACATCCCCAGAGGGCCAGATTATGCGTGTGCATACATGTTAGTATGTTAGGGTATGTGTGTCTGGCTGGGGTGGGGGGGTGGGTCGGGGAGTGGGGGGGTGGGGGTCATAGAGGGGGTTAATTCACACAGCTGTGTAAGATCAAACTGGAGAGGATTCCAAAGTTTCCTTTGGTAGACCGAATCAAAACAAAACGGGTGGAAGAATGCAAAATGCCGCTGCAAAATCACCAACAACATAATCATGTTGCTAAGCAGTCTGATCTTTCAAGTAAATGATTATCAAATGCAAACACACGTACTAAGTCAAATTAAAAACCGAGAGCGACGATGAGGGGAACAGATCCTGCCGATTGTGCGCAGGCTCCTCCCCTGCGACTGCGAGGCAATTTCGCAAAAAAAATACTCCCGTTTCCGTCCTCCCTCTACAGCGCTATCCCACAGAAAGCTCCGGACGCCTCTCTCCTCTTTGTAGCTGTGCTGAGTAATAGAGCGAATGAGCTGAGAGGGAGGAGGTGAGAGAGATAGAGTGGAACGGAGGAAAAAAAAAATCCACTCAGTATTCTATTACAAGACAAAATGGGGGGGGGGGGGGTGGGGGGGGAGGAAGAGTAGGGGGAGTAATGTGTTTCTCATGGCGGTTGGAGTATGGTGGTGTTGGATAGACGCAAACAGAATGTGTATATATTGACCTGCGAATCAAATAAACCGTTTATTCTGCCTCTTGCAGCCCCCAACCACCCACCACCACCACCTCCTCACTCCTCCTGTTTTCTCACATGTGGGCTGACAAGGGAACCAGCACATCCGACAGCTCAGCAGCAACACAAGCCCTTCCCCCAACCATGTTTCAGCAATAAAACATGCTCTTGTCCAGTCCTCCAGACACAGTTTGGAAGGCGTAATTGGTACGAGTGAGGGCCAGATGCAGTTAACACCTTTTTTTGTAACCAGTCATTTTCCTCTAAATCAGTCGAAAGCCACAAAATCTCAAACTACTATTCTGCCCAGAATCAATACACTTTGTGTAAAACCTTTTTACACCACGCCACCTTCACCACATCTTCTACATTTTTTTTTTTTTTATCATTCAGTGAGGGCTGAAAAGTAGAGATTAGGCAGCAACAGTGGTCACCCAGCCACTTTGCTCCACTGGCTCATTACTCCCCTGTTTTGGGGGGGAAGTGGGGAGGAGAGGGGGTGGGGGTGCTGCCATCCTGAATTAAGGCCTCCCTCGCAAAAGGGCCAAATGCTTGGTGAAAAGGGTTGTATTGGAGAGCTCTTTAACGGAAGGGAGGTCGCCGTTCCACAACTAGCCATGTATTTTGGAGAGCCCCAAATGACTGCCGTAAAAAAAAAGAGAGATAATGACAGTCAAATATTTAAAAAAAAAAAGTTATCACTGGAAAATACCCTCATGAGAGATTAAATGAGAGCGATTCATCGGCCAAGGCAACGCTGCGCCAAAGAGGACCTGAATAGAGTGGCCAGTGGCTTGTTGGCAGGAAGAAACAAACTTCTCCATCATAAAAAGAATGATTCATAGATTACTGCACTTGGTGGAAGCTTGTGAGACTGTAACGCATAATAAGAGCAGTTATGAATGTACACTGCATGGTAAAACTGAAAAGGATTCCGGGACTGAAATCTGATGACACTGTGCTGCAGCTATCTTCGTGGAAAATATGACAAGTCAGCACATAGACGACTGACGTTAGAAAGCTTCAGGATTTCCTAATCTTAGAATCACAGTCAAGACGTTTTATGATGTTGCCTACAGAGTCTTATTGGCATATGTTTGACAGTGAAACTGTGGTATTCCTGGCAGAAAGAGAGGGAGTAATGGAGGATCGATACAGACTGAGCCTCTGCTCTGTTGCTTCATCCCTCGAGGCTTAATTCACTGGATGTGTAAAGACGACGGTGTCACAATAGGGGATCAGATGGGATTGACCACAGGATGAAAATGTAAGGAGTGTTTATTAAACTGATGTAGCTGAGATGAAGAGCGGGGAGAGGTTGAGCGGAGATTGGTCAAGAGGTTGTCTGAGAGATGTACATAATGGTCATTAAAAGCTAATGCCAGACTAAGCTACAATAGCTTGGTGATTCTCAAAAATGGATGAAAAACAACCTAATGCCTCCTATTTCAGCTTTAGAGAGCTTAAAGACGAGCCCAGGGCTAAGCTGAAACTCTAACTAGAAACAAAGGCATCTGAAGAATTGTCAGATTGTGTGTGTCCCCCCCCCCCCCCCTAAAGATATATATTTGACAATGCTTGCAGAGAGATATGGTAAATAAAAAAAAAACTCAATTGTTCTTTGCACTCTACTTTTGCTGAATGTCCTTCATGGGCCCCCATAAAGCCTGCAAGGCCAAACCAAAGACAAAGCTAAAGGCTAAAGTGTTGATTCAGCTTCATAGGGATCCTGAACGGATAAGCTGTGGCAACCACTCACTCATTCACATGCACACACACACACGAGTGAGCATGTGTGTTCAGTGTTCACACACACACACACACACACACACACACACACACACACACACACACACACACACACACACACAGCCTCTCAGGGACTGACCAGCTGTCTCGCTCCCCCATCTCCGTCCAAACCCATAGGAGCAGGAGGATATAAATCACTAGGCAGAATGAAGAAGTGCACGGAGGGAACGCTTGTGGTGTACGTGACACACACACACACACACACACACACACACACACACACACACACACACACACACACACACACACACACACACACACACACATCCCCGTCTGCATTGGCTGTCCACAACTGCACTATTTCCAACCATGCCTTGTGTTCAACTATTGGAACATATGCCGTAAAACACACCTACACACGCCTACGCACTCCTAACAGAAACACACACATACGGTACAACAAAGACAGTCACGCCTTGTTTTATGTCATTACTCCTGTAAATAGCCCACACCGCTGATATCCACAAGACACCTTGCAAGATTGGCCTTAAAACCGGTTTATCTCACCTACTGACTGCAGCTGTACACCTAAAGACCTTTGCCTGTACATGTGTGTGTGTGTGACGGTGCCAGCAGAACCAGAGTGCTCAATGCCAACAGCTGATAAGAGAAAAGGTCATATTGCATAACAGGAGTTTGTGCCGTGTGTATGACATAATGTTGCAAAAAAGACAAGAAGAGGGAGACAGAGACGGAGTCTGTATTTATATCGGAGGAAAGAGCTGAGTGTTGATGCATTTGGCCGCTGAACATCCATCGACGGTCCAAATTGAAGCAGGCAGCTCACAGAGCGCTCGTAACCATACAGAAAACTCTCTGGTTGGCAAAGCAGACTTCATCTAAGGAGGGGGGAAAAAAAAAATAAAAAATCGCCCCCTTCTCCTCATTTCAGCACAAACTTAATAAATACATAAATAAATAAGGCTGAATTAAAAGAGGCTGGACTTGCTAACTTCACTCCTACAAATTTTTCTGGCAGTCTTTGTCGAGTCAGCAGGCCCTGCAAGAGAGGCGCGGCCAAAGTGATGTGAGGCTGGGCCTGCAACGTGGGAAGGACTGCTTCCTCACTGCTTCAACACACAACTGTTGAGAGGGGACACGTGAACAGAGGCCTGGAAATCGTCAGTTACCTGACAAATTTCATTACACTACAAATTCAATTGTCACCAAGACATAAAGAGAAATTAGGATCCAGAACACATATGGTTATGTTTTCCTATTCTTAAATTTTAGTGCACATTGTGCGCATTTTCTCTCTTCATTGTGAGTGACATACAAACTTCTGAGCTGTTTCAGTTATTTTCCATTGTGTGTAAATTGCTGGCAATTCTTCATGAGGGCTTTTTATATTCTTGGCAGTTACTTTTCTGCCATTGATACAGTTTGGCAACATAATCAAAGTAGCTCTGCTTTGATTTTTCCCCAATGCTGAATTAACATAAATACAGCAGGGTGATGTTACTTTTAAATAAAACGTGAATCACTCATCACTTTGCAGAGCATGCTTAGGTATACTTTTATGGAAGAACTGTCCTGGGGAACAACTCAAATGACTGTCACAAAATGAATATGAAGCTATTGAAAACACTTTCATCTTTTAACATAGAGCCTTTCGCAGGTGCCATGTGGAATGTCACCATAGAGAACGTCATCAAATAAACAGGCAGTAACGTGGCTTTTGCCACTGTGCACTTTGATTTGCCCTGGTAGCCATAGTAACGAAGAGGTTGCAAAGTGAACCCTGCCATGTTGCACACGTGAGGAGAAGGGAGCTTATGAAAGAAGAATTTGCATTGAAACATAAGGTTAAATGAAGCGCATTGAGGCTCAGGCACGGTGAAAAAACAACCCTGTGACCCTCTCTTCATGCTCCTACATGAGGCCCACATTTCATTTGGACAGCCCAAGAACGAGAGAGTGAGACAGAGAGACAGGGAGAGAGGGAGATAAAGAGAGGAAAAGGAGCAGAGGAGGGGGACAGTCTGTGCCTTTGCACTCCCCATTCTGTCCCCGCTCTCTATTTTTGTTTCCTCTTTTTGTACACGCTCAACGCACACACTCACAGTGCAATGGATTTTCAACTTGGCCCTCATCAGTTGTGCGCCTGATGAAACAAACACTGACAGCCTCTTTACATTTGTAAAGACCCCTGCAGCAGCTGTGCTTGTCCCACACACACCATGCGTGCACACAAACACGCACACTCACACACAACCTTTGAATCAGAGGCCTAGCCCCAGCTGGGGCCTACAGGAAGAGCCGACTCTGCACAAAATGGCCCTGACTGCACTGAGCTGCGCTCTGCCGTGCTCTCCTACTATTCTCACTTACGTGCATTCACAAAGACACACACACACACACACACACACACACTCATACACGCGCGCAGTGTGTGTCATGTTTCGTTAGACAGAACAACACTGCCGCACATTAATGCTTGCTACCTCAGTCATTACACAGCACCTAGCCCTCAACCACTGGCTTTAAAGGCACAAACAAATTTAAAAATAAACTGACAAAAATACATTTTTAATGATTTTAATGGGAGCACAGAGAGAAAAAGTGCTTGCTTACTTGCACCTCCACTGTCACTCGACTTGACATTACTGGCAAAGCATCTTTGAAAAAACGACCCGACAGGGAAATTTGGCTTTTCTTTTTGGTTCTGTTCACATTGTCGCCTATCAATCCTTGTAGAAAATGGTAATTGCCTTGCCTTGTTTGCTTTTATTAAGGACTCATTCTCCTTTTATCATCATTTTATGATGTATTTTAATATCATTCGCAGATACTAGGTGTTTGTTGGGTGCAGTGGGTGGGGGTGGAGGGGTAACAACTCACACTCATGTTTCAGGGGAAATGGTTAAGCCAAGCATGTATAATTGTCTTACGCTAATTAAGGGGGTGGGTGGGTGGATGGGTGGGGGGAATCAGTAGGGCCAAGAGTCCTGTCTCAAAGCCTGGAGGGGGGCTTGGGGATCTGGATCCCTCCAGGTTGTTGTAGAAATGCACGTTTCTGAGCCTTATTTGGTCTGGGCCAGACTTAAAGCATCAACTGCAGCTGCCGAAAACAAATGACAGATGTGACACACATGCGCACACACACACACAAACACACACACAGGACAGAAGCATGCATCCTGCATTCAGGCACGCATACACACTATTTCCCCAGCCCTGACACTCCAGCTCCAGTTCTAATTATACAACCAAGTTATGAATAGACCAAATAAAAAAAAAAAGCCTATCCAATTTTAGAGTGTGACAATGTTGGCCGTCGTAGTCTGGCTAAATTTTAAATGGGGACTTTTGTTTTAGTTAGTCATAATTGCTATGGCATATCCTGTTTCCTCAATTCAGAGGGAGACTTACAGACAACTTGATGAGATCAAAAGCTTTGTTTTGTTTGCAATATACAACCCACATTTTAAACACATTTCAATGAAGGTATGGTTCGTGTAACTAAAACGACTTAGTCATGGTCAGAGAAAAACTACTGTGATGGCTGAATATTTCAAAAGTCAGCACTGACTATGACAAAGAAGACTATGGGATATAAATCGCTACTCCTGAATACATGTAGTGCAAATGTTATTCTCAGGAGATTGGGCTGCAATGTACCATATAAGAAAAGATCATGCCAGTTGTAAAAGTTCAGTTTTTCAGTCATTTTTTTCTTTTGGATGAATCACATTTGTCCTACTTTCCAATAAATACTTTCCAACAAATTGTGTCACTAGCAATGACGTATTGAAAAGCAACAAAAATGTATGTTGCCCAAAAGAAGACATACAGCTGTGTAAAAATGACATCCTGTTTTCCCCCCAATCAGAATACAGTGAACAGTGGAAGGGACCATAGAAACCATTTAAAAAGTGGAAAATGTAAAGCTCAATGATATGCTCTTCTGGAATGGGTGTTTCTAATTGTCATATCTATTTGTTCATACTTTTACCAGGACATGAACAGTTATCATGAGGCAGAAACCACGTGGATACTAGAAAAAGTGAAATAAGTTTGAGAGCAATTTAATTCAGGCTCCTCTTATCAGAATTACTCAGACTTATCCTTTCATTGTGTGCACGTGAAAAGTATTGAATTCACTATTCATGCCCAGGAAACAGAAAAGACATTTCTCTGATTCCAGTGGGATCACTCTGGAAGACACTCCACATGTTGTTTGGACGAGGGTGGGGGGCGGTTAGCTGTGCTGACTTCAGCTTCACAGCATTAGCAGACATGATATGCCTCGTGCAATTAAAACGCGACATTGTGTCCATTACGCGCGTGACGATAATTCACAGCAACTATCTGTAAATGCATCAAAGAAGTGCAACAAACTTTAAAGACCCAGACACAGAGGCCCGGCGTGCAGCCTTCATGAAAAACGATACACGCTAACTTAGTCGAGCCATTCACACTTTGCGAGATTGAAAGTGTTTGTTTCATTCACGTAAGGGGATGTTTATCAGGCCCAAAACTAACCTAAAGCTACAATTTAAGTCCAGACGAGGCTGAACTAGTATATTTTACAGCCCCTTCCCTATAAATTCACCAGTGTTACTTGCAGAAAGAAAATGGTTGCTTCTTGGTATCGCTTCATACATGAACCTCTGCAATGCGACTGCACACATCCTCTTTAAAAAAAGACTGGGCCATTCAGAAAACACTGCTCAGCCACATCGACCACGTAATGTGCAGTTTAATGTGAATTCGGTAGCTGAGGACGACATCCAAACGCTTGTAAGCTAATCCTCTCTCCCCCCCGTAGTATCGCAAAAATGGAGTTATCCCTCAGCGGGTTGCTGCAATATCTGCTCGCTCACAGAGGTCACACGGATACCTGCAAAATGTCTGGAAGCCAATCGGACTAAACATATAAAGTAAAGACTGTAGCAAAGACAGCCGCATAACAACAACCCCGAGGGTGTCCCCCCCTCCTTCCACACCGTTTCAAGTGGTGGAAATTGAACGAAAATGCTGAATTGCATGACCCCCTTTCCTCCTGCTCTCCCTCACTCTTTAT